>NW_006408931.1:22208-37294 GCF_000296735.1 Chrysochloris asiatica | reverse complement strand
AACACTGTATATGGAAATGTTGCACTACCATGCCATGTAGCTACCTCTCTGTATATGGACATTTTGGACTCATCTGCCATGTAGTTATCTCTGTGTACATGGATAGGTTGGACTGATCTGCTATGTAGGTAGCATTCTGTATATGATCATACTGTACTTTTCTGCATGTAGATAGACACATTGGAAATATTTTCCATGTAGCTAGAGCTCTGTATATGGCAATGTTTCACTACTCTGCCATGTAGCTAGCTCTCTGTATATAGACAAGTTGGACTCATCTGCCTTGTAGCTAGTGCTTTGTATATGGCAATGTGGCACTACTCTGCCATGTAGATAGCTCTCTGTATATAGACACATTGGACTCATCTGCCTTATAGCTAGAATTCTGTATATGTAAATGATGCACAACCCTGCCATGTAGCTAGTTCTCTATATATGGATATTTTGGACTTGTCTGCCATGTAGCTAGCTCTCTGTTCAGGATATGTTGGACTGATCTGCCAAATAGGTAGCTCTCTGTATAAGAACATATTGGAATTGTCTGCCATGTAGCTAGCTCTCAGCATATAAACACTTTGGACTCATCTGGATGTAACTTGAATTCTCTATATGGAAATGATGCACTATACTGCCATGTAGATAGCTCTCTGTATATGGACATTTGGTACTGGTCTGACATGTCGCTAGCTCTCTGTGCTTAGATATTTTGGACTGATCTGTCATGTAGCTAGCTCTCATTATATGGACATGTTGGACACATCTGCCATGTACCTAGAACTCTGTATATTGAAATGTTGCACTACGCTGCCATGTAGCTAGCTCTCTGTATATAGACAATGTGGACTCTTCTGCCGTGTAACTAGAATTCTGTATATGGAAATGTTATACTACCCTGCCATGTAGCCAGTTCCCTGTATTGAGACATGTTGAACTCGTGTGTCATGTAGCTAGCTCTCTGTACATGGATATGATGGACTGATCTGCTAAATAGGTAGCTCTATGTATATGAACATATTGGACTTGTCTTCCATGTTGCTAGCTCTCAGTATATTGATACGGTGGACACATCTGCCATGTAGCTAGGTCTCTGTATATTGAAATATTGCACTACACGCCATGTAGCTAGCTCTCTGTATACAGAAACTTTGGACTCATTTGCCTTGTAACTAGAACTCTGTATGTGGAAATGATGCACTACATATCCATGTAGCCAGCTCTTTGTTCATGGATATGATGGACTGATCTGCCAAATAGGCAGTTCTCTGTAAATGAACATATTGGACTTGTCTGCCATGTAGCTAGCTCTCAGTATATGGACATGTTGGATACATCTACCAAGTAACTAGAGCACTGTATGTGGAAATCATGCATTAGTTTGCCATAAAGCAAGCTCTCTGTATATAGACAAGTTGGACTCATCTGCCTTGTAGCTAGAACTCTGTATATGGAAATGTTGCACTAACCTGCCATGTAGCTAGCCCTCTTTATATGGACATGTTGGACTCGTCTGACATGTAGCTAGCTCTCTGTATACAGAAATTTTGGACTCATTTGTCTTGTAGCTAGAACTCTGTATATGGAAATGATGCACTACACATCCATGTAGCTAGCTCTCTGTATATGGATATTTTGGACTCGTCTGACATGTAGCTAGCTCTCTGTTCATGGATATGATGGACTGATCGGCCAAGTAGGCAGTTCTCTGTATTTGAACATATTGGACTTGTCTGCCATGTTGCTAGCTCTCAGTATATGGACATGTTGGGTACACCTACCATGTAACTAGAACATTGTATGTGGAAATCTTGCATTACTCTGCCATGAAGCAAGCTCTCTGTACATAGACAAGTTGGACTCATCTGCCTTGTAGCTAGAACTCTTTATATGGAAATGTTGCACTACCCTGCCATGTAGCTAGCTCTCATTATATGGACATTTTGGACTCGTCTGACATGTAGCTAGCTCTCTGTACATGGATATGTTGGACTAATTAGCGAAGTAGGTAGGTCTCTGTATATTAACATATTGGACTTGTCTTCCATGTAGCTAGCTCTCAGTATATGGATACGTTGGACACATCTGCCTTGTAGCTAGAACTCTGTATATGGAAATGTTGCACAACCTTGCCATGTAGGTAGCTCTCTGTATATAGACAAGTGGGACTCCTCTGCCTTGTAGCTGCAACTCTGTATATGGAAATGTTGCACTACCCTGCCATGTAGCTAGCTCTCTATATATGGACATTTTGGACTCCTCTAACATGTAGCTAGGTCTTAGTATATGGACACGTTGGACACATCTGCTTTGTAACTACAACTCTCTATATGGAAATGTTGGACTACGCTGCCATGGAGCTAGCTCTCAACATATGAACACTTTGGATTCATCTGGATGTAGCTTGAATTCTGTATATGGAAATGATGCACTATTCTTACATGTCGATAACTCTTGTATATGGTCATTTGGGACTCGTCTGACATGTAGCTAGCTCTCTATGTGTGGATATTTTGGACTGATCTGCCATGTAGCTAGCTCTCAGTATATGGACACGTTGGACACATCTGCCATGTACCTAGAACTCTCTATATAGAAATGTTGCACTACATTGTCATGTACCTTGCTCTCTGTATATAGACAAGTTGGACTCTTCTGCCTTGTAACTAGAAATCTGTATATGGAAATGTAGTACTACTCTATTATGTAACTAGCTCTCTGTACTTGGACATTTTGAACTTGTGTGCCATTTAGCTAGCTCTCTGTACATGGATATGTAGGACTGATCTGCCAAGTAGGTAGCTCTCTGTACATGAACGTATTGGACTTGTCTGCCTTGTAACTAGCTCTCAGTATTTGGACATGTTAGACACATCTGCCTTGTAGCTAAAACTCTGTATATGTGTATATGGAAATGTTGCACTTCCCTGCCATTTAGCTAGCTCTCTTTGTATGGACATTTTGGACTCGACTGCTATGTAGCTGGCTCATAGTACATTGACATGCTGGACTCATCTGCAATGTAGCTAGTACCCTTTATATAGACATGTTGCACTACTCTGCCATGTAGCTAGCTCTCAATATATGAGCACTTTGGACTTATCTGTCATGTGGCTTCAACAATGTATATGGAAATGTTGCACTACCCTGCCATGTAGCTAGCTCTCTGTATATACACAAGTTTGATTCATCTGCCTTGTAGCTAGAACACTGTATATGGAAATGTTTCACTACTCTGCCATGTAGCTAGCTTTCTGTTTATGGACCTTTTGAACTCGTCTGCCATGTAGCAAGGTCTCTGTACATGGATATGTTGAACTGATCTCTCATGTAGTTAGCTCTCAGTATATGGACACGTTGAACACATCTACCTTGTAGGTAGAACTCTGTATATTGAAATGTTGCACTACACTGCAATGTAGCTAGCTCTCTGTACACAAACAAGTTGGACTCATCTGCCTTATAGCTAGAATTTTGTATATGGATATGATGCACAACCCTGACATTTAGCTAAGTCTCTGTATATGGACACTTTAGACACATCTGCCATGTAGCTAGAACCCTCTATATGGAAATTTTGCAGTACCTTGCCATGTAGCTAGCTCTCTGTATATGGACATTTTGAACTTGTCTGCCATGTAGCTAGATCTCTGTTCATGGATATGTTGGACTGCTCTGTCAAGTAGGCAGTTCTCTGTATATGAACATATTGGACTTGTCTGCCATGGAGCTAGCTCTCAGTATACGGACAAGTAGTACACATGTGCCATGTAGCTAGAACTCTGTATGTGGAAATGTTGCATTACTCTGCCATGTAGCATGCTTTCTATACATAGACAATTTGGACTTATCTGCCTTGTAACTAGAACTCTGTATAAGGAAATGTTACACTACCCTCCCATGTAGCTAGCTCTCTGTATATGGACATTTTGGTCTCATCTGACATGTAGCTAACTCTCTGTACATGAATATGCTGGACTGATCTGCCAAGTAGGTAGCTCTCTGTATATGAACATATTGGACTTTTCTGCCATGTAGCTAGTTCTCAGTATATTGACACGTTTGACACATCTGCCATGTAGCTACAACCCTCTATATGAAAATGTTGCACTACTCTGCAATGTAGATATCTCTCTGTATATAGACAAGGTGGACTCATCTGCCTTGTAGCTAGAACTGTGTATATGGAAATGTTGCACTACCCTGACATGTAGCTAGCTCTCTGTATATGGACATTTTGGACTCGACTGCCATGTAGCTGGCTCTCAGTATATGGACATGTTGCACTCATCTGCAATGTAGCTAGTGCCCTTTATATGGACATGTTGCACTACTCTGCCATGTAGCTAGCTCTCAGTATATGGAGATTGGACTCCTCTGCCATTTGACTTTAACTCTATATATGGAAATGATGCACTACTCTGCCATATAGCCAGCTCCCTGTATATAGACAAGTTGGACTCACCTGCCATGTAGCTAGTACCCTGTATATGGACATGTTGCACTACTCTGCCATGAAGCTAGCTCTCAGTATATGGACACGTTGGACACATCTGTCATGTAGCTAGCCTTCTACATAATATGTTGTACTGATCTCCCAAGTGGGTAGCTATACATATATGAACGTATTGGACTTGTCTGCCTTGTAGCTAGCTCTCAATATATGGACACGTTGAACATATCTGCCATGTAGCTAAAACTCTGTATATGGAAATGATGCACTACTCTGCCATGTAGGTAGCTCTCTGTATATGGCATTTTGAACTCGTCTTACATGTTGCTAGCTCTCTGTGCATGGATAATTTGGACTTATCTGCCACATAGCTAGATCTCAGTATATGGACACATTGAACACATCTACATGCAACTAGATATCTGTATATAGAAGTGTTGCACTACCCTGACATGTAGGTTGCTCTCTGTATATATACAATTTTGACTCATCTTCCTTGTAACTAGAAGTCTGTATATGGAAATGTTGCACTACCCTGCCATGTAGCTAGCTCTCTGTATATGGACCTTTTAGACTCGTCTGTGATTTAGTTTGCTCTCTGTACATGGATATGTTGAGCTGGTCTGCCATGTAGTTAGCTCTCTTTATATGGACACATCTACCATGCAGCTAGATCTCTGTATACTGGAATGTTGCACTACACTGTTGTGTCACCAGCTCTCTTTATATAGACATGATGGACTCATCTGCCTTGCAGCTAGAGCTCTGTATATTGAAATGTTGCACCACACTGCCATGTAGCTAGCTCTCTGTATATAGATAAGTTTGACTCATCTGCCTTGTAGCTAGAATTCTGTATATGGGTATGATGCACAATCCTGACATGTAGCTAACTCTCTGTATATGGACACGTTTGACACATCTGTCATATAGCTGGAACTCTCTATATGGAGATGTTGCACTACTCTGCCATGTAGATAGCTCTCTGTATATAGACAAGGTGGACTCATAAGGCTTGTAGCTACAACTCTGTATATGGAAATACTGCACTACCCTGCCATGTAGCTAGTTCTCTGTATATGAACATATAGGACTTGTCTGCCACGTAGCTAGCTCTCATTTGTGGACATGTTGGACTTATCTGCCTTGTAGCTAGTACACTGTATTTGAATATGTTGTCGTACTCTGCCATGTAGGTAGCTATCAGTATATGGACATGTTGAACTCATCTACCATCTAGCTAGAACTCTGTATATGGAAATGTTGCACTATTCTGCCTTGTAGCTAGCTCGCAGTATGTGGACATTTTGAACTCGTCTGACATGTAGATAGGTCTCTGTACATGAATATGTTGGACTGATCTACCAAGTAGTTAGCTCTCTGTATATGAACATATTGGACTCATCTGCCATGTATCTATCACTCAGTATATGGGCATGTTGGATTCATCTGTCATGTAGATAGTATCCTGTATATGGACATGTTGCACTACTATGTCATGGTGCTAGCTCTCTGTATATAGACAAGTTGGACTCATCTGCTTTGTAGCTAGAACTCTGTATATGGAAAAGTTGCACTACCCTGCATGTAGCTAGTTCTCTGTATATAGACACGTTGGACTCATTTGTCTTGTAGCTAGAGCTCTGTATATGGAAATGCTGCAATACTCTGCCATGTATCTAGCTCTCTGTAAATAGACACGTTGGACTCCTCTGCCTTGTAAGTAGAATTCTGTATATGGAAATGATGCACAACTCTGCCATGTAGCTAGCTTTTTGTATATGGACATTTTGGACTCGTCTGAGATGTTGCTCACTTTCTGTACATGGATATGTTGGACTGATCTGCCAAGCAGTTAGCTCTCTCTATATGAACATATTGGACTTGGATACCATGTAGCTAGCTCTCTGTATATGGACACGTTGGACACATCAGCTATGTAGCTAGAACTCTGTATATGGACATGTTGGACTACTCTACCATGTATCTATCTCTCAGTATATGAACACTTTGTTCTCATCTGTCATGTATCTTGAACTCTGTTTTTGGAAATGATGCACTACCTGCTATAGCTAGCTCACTGTATATAGACATTTAGGAATCGTATGACATGTAGCTAGTTCCCTGTGCATGGATATTTTGGACTAATCTGCCATGTATCTTTCTCTAAGTATATGGACATGTTGAACATATCTGCCATGTAGCTAGAATTCTGTATATGGAAATGTTACACTACCTTTCCATGTTGTTTGTTCTCTCTATATAGACAAGTTGGACTCATCTGCCTTGTAGCTAGAACTCTGTATATGGAAATGTTGCACTACCCTGCCATGTAGCTAGCTCTGTGTATATGGACATTTTGATCTCCTTTGCCAAGTAGCTAGCTTTCTGTACATGGATATGTTGGACTGATAAGACAATTAGTTAGCTCTCTGTATATTAACATATTGTACTTGTCTGTCGTGTAGCTAGTTCTCAGTATATGGACATGTTGGACACATGTGGCATGTAGCTAGAACTCTGTATGTGGAAATGTTGCATTACTCTGCCATATAGCTAGCTCTCTGTATATAGACAAGTTGGACTTATTTGCCTTGTTGCTGGAAGTGTGTATATGTAAATGTTGCTCTACCCTGCCATGTAGCTAGCTGTCTGTATATGGACACTTTTGTCTCGTCTGCCATGTAGCTTGCTCTCTCTACATGTCTATGTTGGACTGATCTGCCAAGTTGGTAGTTCTCTATATATGAACATATTGGACTTTTCTGCCATATAGCTAGCTCTCTGTTCATGGATATGTTGGACTGATCTGCCAAGTAGTTAGCTCTCTGTATATCAACATATTGGAATTGTCTGCCATTTAGCTAGCACTCAGTATATGGATACGTTGTACACATCTGCCTTGTATCTACAACTCTGTATATGGACATGTTGGACTACTCTGCCATGTAGCTAGCTCTCAATATATGAACACTTTGGACTCCTCTGCCATGTAGCTTTAATTCTACATGTAAGGAAATGACGCACTATTTTGCCATATAGATAACTCTCTGTATATAGATGTTTTGGACTCGTCTGACATGTAGCTGGCTGTCAGTATATGGACACAATGGACACATCTGCCATGTACCTAGAACTCTGTATATTGAAATGTTGGACTACTCTGCCATGTAGCTAGCTCTCTGTATATAGACAAGGTGGACTCATCTGCCTTGTAGCAGAACTCTGTATATGGAAATGTTGCACTACCATGCCATGTAGCTCTCTGTATATGGACATTTTGGAATCGTGTGCCAGGTAGCTAGCTCTCTATACAAGGATATGTTGGAATGATCTTCCAAGTAGTTAGCTCTCTGTATATGAACATATTGGACTTGTCTGCCATATAGCTAGCTCTCAGTATATGGACATGTTGTACTCATCTGCCTTCTAGCTAGAACTCTGTATATGGAAATGTTGCACTACTCTGCCATGTAGGTAACTCTCTGTATATAGACATGTTTAATTCATCTGCCTTGTAGCTAGAACTCTGTACATGGAAATGTTGCACTACCCTGCCATGTAGCTAGCTCTCTGCATTTGGACGTTTTGGACTTGTCTGCCATGTAGATAAATATCTGTACATGGATATGTTGGACTAATCATCCAAGTAGCTGTATATGTCCCTGTATATGGACATGTTGCACTACTCTGCCATGTGGCTAGCTATCAGTATATCGACATTTTGGACTCATCTGTAATGTAGGTAACTCTCAGATCATGGATATGTTGGACTGATCTGTCAAGTAGGTAGCTCTCTGTATATGAATGTATTGGAATTGTCTGCCTTGTAGCAAGCACTCAGTATATGGATACGTTGTACACATCTGCCTTGTATCTACATCTCTGTATATGGACATGTTGGACTACTTTGCCATGTAGCTAGCTCTCTGTGCATGGATAATTTGTACCGATCTGCCATGTAGGTACCTCTCAGTATATGCGCACATTGGAAACAATCTGCTGGGGTCCAGCCTTGGCCAGGGGGTGAGGACCAGAAGATGGGGTGTCTGGCGATGATGGCGAGAGAGAGAGAGATAGAGAAAAAACAGACACAAAGAAGACAGAGAAAACAGATACAAAGAAGACAGACACACAGGCTTGATGCAAGCTGCCAGACAGACTGCTCAGTGGCTTACATTTTCCCTTCTCTTACTAATTCTAGGTGGGATGTCTGGAGAGGTGAGAGAGAAAAGAAATACTTGGTGGCCAGAGTGGATACAAGCTGACAGGCCGATAGTCCTGCTGCCAAGAATGCACACAGAACTATCTCTACCCCAGTCTTTTATTAACTTTTTTAAGGAAGAGGTGTTTACAGAAGAATGGGATTATTCAGATAAGACAATGCTTAATGATTCACAGAGACAATCTTTAAGATAAATTAAGCCAGTAAACCTTACTTAAACCAATATTCCTTTCTTCCTTACTGGGTTTAACCTTCACTTGGATCAAACTGATTGAACCCAGGGTGGTCCGAGGGAGTTGCCCCCATTGTCCTTAATCCCGTATTCCCAGAATTTACCACTCCACTCCAAGTGAATATACCCCGGGCAGTTCCTCTGCAGAGCCTCTCTGCTTAATCCCAGTAAACCTGTTCTTGTTCGTCCTCTGTGGAAGTTTTACTTCCTTGGTTCTAGGTGGAAAATCTTGACCTTAGAAACTTATGTGAATATTGCATTTCTCTGTGGACATCCAAGGCTCATGTTTGGATTTAAATAAATATAATTGAACACTAAGATGAAAAACAATTTGCTATTCACTGCCAAGTGGCTAGATCTGTTACACTCGGGCCTATAGGGCATCGAACCTCTGCACGGTCTGCAACATATTCCCACTAGCACTCTGTATATGGAAATGCTGCACAACTCTACCATGTTGCTAGCTCTCTATATATGGATATTTTGTACTTGTCTGACATGTAGCTAGCTCTCTAAGCAAGAATATGTTGGACTGATCTGCCAAGTAGGCATCTCTCTGTATATGAACATATTGGACTTGTCTGTCATGTAACTAGCTTTCAGTATATAGACAAGATGTACTCATCTGCCTTGTAACTAGAACTCTGTATATGGAAATGTTGCACTACCCTTCCAGGTAGTTAGCTCTACGTATATATACAAGATGGAATCATCTGCCTTGAAGCTAGAACTCTGTATATGGTATTGTTGCACTACTCTGCCATGTAGCTAGCTCTCTCTATTTAGACAAGCTGGAATCATCTGCCTTGTAGCTACAACTCTGCATATGGAAATGTTGCACTACCCTGCCATGTAGGTAGCCCTCGGTATATGAACATATTGGATTTGTCTGCCATGTAACTAGCTCTCTGTACATGGATTTTTTGGACTGCTTTCCCAAGTATGTAGCTCTCTGTATATGAACATATTGGACTCATCTTCAATGTAGCTAGTACCTTGTATATGGACATGTTGGACTATGCTGCCATGTAGGTAGCTCGCAGTATATGGACACGTTGGACACATCTACCATGTAGCTAGCTCTCCCTTTATGGACATTTTGGACTCTTCTGCCATGTAACTAGCTCTCTGTACTTGGATATGTTGGACTAATTTGCAAGTAGGTACCTCTCTATATATGAACATATGGGACTTGTCTGTCATGTAGCTAGCTCTCAGCATATGGACATGTTGGACTCATCTGCCATGTAGCTAGTACTCTGTATTTGATCATGTTGTACTACTCTACCATATATATAGCTCTCAGTATATGGACATGTTGGACTCATCTGCCATGTAGCTAGTACTCTGTATATGGACATGTTGCACTACTCTGCCATGTAGCTAGCTTTCTGTATATAGACAAGTTGGACTTATCTACCCTGTAGCTTGAACTCTGTATATGGAAATGATGCACTACTCTGCCATGTAGCCAACTCTCTGTATATATACAAGTTAGAGTCATCTTCCTTGTAGCTAGTACCCTGTATATATACATATTGCTCTACTCTGCCGTGTAGCTAGCTCTCAGTATATCGACAGTTTAGACTTGTTTGACATGTAGCTAGCTCTAAGAATATGGATAAGTTGGACATATCTGACTTGTAGCTAGAACTCTGTACATGGAAATGTTGCACTACACTGCCATGTATATGTTACACTACCCTAGCTTCCTGTGTATAGACAAGTTGGACTCATTTGTCTCGTAACTACAACTCTGTATATGGAAATGTTGCACTACCGTGCCATGTAGCTAGCTGTCTGTATATGAACATGTTGAACACATCTGCCATGTAGCTAGAACACTGTTTATGTAAATGTAGCACTATCCTGCCATGTAGCTAGCTCTCTGTATATGAACATATTGGACCTGTCTGCCATGTAGCTAGTTCTCAGTATAAGGAAACGTTGGACAAATCTACCTTGTTACAAGAACTCTGAATATGGATATGTTGGACTACTCTGCCATGTAGCTAGCTCTCAGTATATGGACACATTGGTCTTATCTGCCATGTAGCTATAACTCTATATATGGAAATGGTGCACCACCCTGCCATGTAGCTAGCTCTTTGTGTATGAAAATATTGGACTTGTCTGCCATGTAGCTAGAACTCTGTATTTGGACATGTTGTACTACCCTACCATGTACCTAGCTCTCTGTGTATGAAAATATTGGATTCCTCTGCCATGTTGCTACTTCTCTGTACATGCATATGTTGGACTGATCTGCCAAGTAGACAGTTCTCTACATATGAACATATTGTACTTGTCTGCCATGTAGCTAACTATCAGTATATGGACATGTTGGACTCATCTGCCATGGAGCTAATACCCTTTCTATGGACAGGTTGGACTACTCTGGCATGTATCTATATATAAGTGTATGAACACTTTAGACTTATCTGCCATGTAGCTTGAACTTTGTATATGGAAATGATGCACTACTCTGCCATGTAGCTAGCTCTCTGTACATGGACATTTTTACTCATCTGCCATTTAGCTAATACCCTGTATATGGACATGTTGGACTGATCTGCCATGTAGGCAGCTCTCTTTATATGAACATATGTGAATTGTCTGCCATGTAGCTAGCTCTCAGTATATGGCCATGTTGGACTACACTGCCATGTAGCTAACTCTCAGTAAATGGACACGTTGGACTCATCTGTCATGTAGGTAGCTCTCTTTATATGAACACATTGGACTTGTCTGCCATGTAGCTAGCTCTCAGTATATGGACATGTTGGACACATCTGTCATGTAGCTAGAACTCTGTAGATGAACATATTTGACTTGTCTGACATGTAGCTAGTTCTCAGTCTCCGTATATTAACACGTTGGACACACCTGCCATTTAGCTAGAACTCTGTATATGAACATATTGGACTTGTCTGCCATGCAGCTAGGTATCTGTACATGTATGTGTTGGAATTATCTCCCAAGTATGTAGATCTCTGTATATGAACTTATTGGACTCATCTGCCATGTGGCTAGTACCTTGTATATGGACATATTGAACTACCCTGTCATGTAGCTAACTATCTGTATATGGACATTTTGAACTCGTATGCCATGTAGTTATCTCTGTACATGGATATGTTGGACTGGTCTGCCAAGTAGGTAGCTATCAGTTTATGAACATATGGGAATTGTCTGCCATATAGCTAGCTCTCAGTATATGGACATTTTGAACTCATGTGCCATTTAGCAATTATCCTGTGTATGGACATGTTGGACTGCTCTGCCATGTAGCTAGTTCTCAGTATATAAACACTTTGGACTCATCTGCCTTGAACCTTGAACTCTGTTTATGCAAATAATGCAGTACTCCACCATGTATCTAGCTCTCTGTATATGGACTTTTTGGACTCATCTGCCATGTAGCTAGTAACCTGTATATGGACATGTTGGACTGATCTGACATCTAGGTAGTTCTCAGTATGTGGACACGTTGGTCAACATACTGAGCTACATTTGTCATGTAGCTAGAAGTCTGTATTTGGAAATGTTGCACTACTCTGCCATGGAGCTATCTCTCTGTATTTAGGCAACTTGGAGTCATCTGATATGTAGTTAGTACCATTCATATGGACATGTTGAAATAATCTGCCATGTAGCTACTACTCTGTATATGGACGTGTTGGACTACTCTGCCATGTAGCTAGCTCTCAGTATATGTACACATTGGACACATCTGTCATGAAGCTAGAACTCTGTATATGGACATTTGGACTACTCTGCCATGTAGCTAGCTCTCTGTATATGAACATATTGGGCTTGTCTGCCATGTAGCCAGCTCTCAGTATATGGACATGCTGGACTCATCTGGCATGTAGATATTACCCTGTATATGGACATGTTGGACTACTCTGCAATGTAGCTAGCTCTCAGTATATAAACACTTTGGACTGATCTGCCATGAAGCTTGAACTCTGTATATGGACATTTTAGACACACCTATCATGTAGCTGGAACTCTTTGCATGGAAATGTAGCACTACCCTGCCATGAGGAAGCTCTCAGTATATGAACATATTAGACTTGTCTGCCATGTAGCTAGCTCTCTGTACATGGATATGTTGGACTGATCTGCCAAGAAGGTAGCTCTCAGTATATGAACATATTGGACTCATCTGCCATGTAGCTAGTACCCTGTATATGGACATGTTGAAATACTCTGCCATGTAGCTATGTCACAGTATATGGACCCGTTGGACTCGTCTGCCATGTAGCTAGCTTTCAGTACATTGATATGTTGGACTGATCTTCCAAGTAGGTAGCTCTCTGTTAATGAACATGTAGGTGCTTGTCTGCCATGTAGCTTGCTCTCAGTATATGGACACATTAGACACATCTGCCATGTAGCTGAACTCTGCAGATGAACATATTGGACTTGTCTGCCATGTAGCTAGCTCTCTGTATATGGACGTTTTGGACTCATCTGCCATGTAGCTATTACCCTGTATATGGACATGTTGGACTGACCTGCCATGCACTTTGCTCTCATTATATGGACACGTTGGACACATCTGTCATGTAGCTAGAACTCTGTATATGGAAATGTTGGACTACTTTGTCATGTAGCTAGCTCACTGTATATGAACATATTGGACTTGTCTGCCATGAAGCTAGTCTCAGTATATTGACATGTTGGATTCATCTGCCATGCAGCTAGTACCCTGTATATGGACATGTTGGACTACTCTGCCATGAAGCTAGCTCACAGTATATGGACCCGTTGTACTCGTCTGCCATGTTGCTACTTCTCTGTACATGGATATGTTGGACTGATCTGCCAAGTAGACAGTTCTCTATATATGAACATATTGTACTTGTCTGCCATGTAGCTAACTCTCAGTATATGGACATGTTGGACACATCTGCCATGTAGCTAGAACTCTGCAGATGAACATATTGGACTTGTCTGCTATGTAGGTAGCTCTCTGTATATGGATGTTTGGGATCATCGGCCATGTAGCTATTACCCTGTATATGGACATGTTGGACTGACCTGCCATGTAGTTTGCTCTCATTATATGGACACATTGGACACATCTGTCATGTAGCTAGAACCCTGTATATGGTAATGTTGCACTCCTATGACATGTAGCAAGCTCTTTGTACATAGACAAGTTGGACTCATATGCCGTGTAGCTAGAACTCTGTACATGGTTATTAGGGACTCATCTGACATGTAGTTAGCTCTCTGTGCATGGATATTTTGGAATGATCTGACATGAAGGTAGTTCTCTATATATGGACACGTTGGATACATCTGCCATGTAGCTATATCTCTGTATATGGAAATGTTGCACTACCCTACCATGTAACTAGCTCTCTGTACATGGATATGTTGGACAGATCTGCCATGTATGTAGCTCTTTGTATATGCAAATATTGGACATGTCTGCCATGTAGCTAGGTCATAGTATATGGACATGTTGGACTCATCTGCCATGTAGCTAGTACACTGTATATGGACATGTTGCACTACTCTGCCATGCAACTAGCTCTTTGTATATAGACAAGTTGGACTCATCTGCGTTTTAGCTAGGACTCTGTATATTGAAATGTCGCACTACCCTGACATGTAGCTACCTGTCTGTATATGCACATTTTGGACTCATCTGACATTTAGTTAGCTCTCTGTATATGAACATATTGAATTTGTCTGCCATGTAGCTAGAATTCTGTATATGGAAATGTTGCACTACCCTGCCATTTGCTAACCTCAACGTCAGCAGCTCGAAACTACCAGCTGTTCCGCCGGAGAAAGATGAGGCACTCTACTCCCGTAAAGATTTGCAGCCTTGGAAACCCTGTACATAGTCGCTATGAGTCGGTACTGATTCCAGACCACATAACAACAACAACAACAATAACCCTGCCATGTAGCTAGCTTTCTGTATATGTACATGTTGGACACATCTGCCATGCAGCTAGAACTCTGTATATGGAAATGTTACACTAAACTGCCATGTAGCTAACTCTCTGTATATGAATATATTTGTTTTGTCTGCCATGTTCAAGCTCTCAGTATATGGACATGTTGGACTCATCTGCCATGTAGCTAATACCCTGTATATGAACATGTTGGATTACTCTGTCATGTAGCTAGCTCTCAGTATATGGACACGTTGGACA
>NW_006408931.1:20146-22108 GCF_000296735.1 Chrysochloris asiatica | reverse complement strand
CTGTATATGAACATGTTGGATTACTCTGTCATGTAGCTAGCTCTCAGTATATGGACACGTTGGACACATCTGCCATGTAGTTAGAACTTTGTATATGGAAATGTTGCACTACCTTGCAATGTAGCTAGCTTTTTGTATATGGACATTTTGGACTCATCTAACATTTAGCTAATTCTTTGTGCCTGTATATGTTGTACAGATCTCCCAAGTAGGTAGCTTTCTTTATATGAACATACTGGACATTCTACCATGTAGCTAGCTCTCAGTATATAGACATGTTGGACTCATCTGCCATGTAGCTAGTACCCTGTATATGGATATGTTGGACTACTCTGCCATGTAGTTAGCTCTCAGTATATGGACACGTTGGATACATCGGCCATGTAGAAAGAACTCTGTATATGGACATGTTTTATTACTCTGTCATGTAGGTAGCTCTCAGTGTATGGATACATTGGACACATCTGCCATATAGCTAGATCTTTTTATATGGAAATTTTGCCGTATGCTGCCTTGTAGCTAGCTCTCTTTATATGTAACATATTGAACTCGTCTAACATGAAGCTAGCTCTCTGTACATCGATATGTTGGACTGTTCTGCCAAGTAGGTAGCTTTCTGTATATGACCATATTGGACTTGTCTGTCATGGAGCTAGCTCTCAGTATAGAGACAAGATGGAAAGATCTGCCTTGTAGCTCGAACTCTGTATATGGAAATGTTGCACTACCCTGCCATTTAGCTAGCTCACTCTATATGAACATATTGGGCTTGTCTTCCATGCAGCTACCTCTCAGTATATGGACATTTTGGAGTCATGTCCCATGTAGCTAGTGCCCTGTACATGGACATGTTGGACTACTCTGATATGTAGCTAGCTCGCTGTATAAAATCAAGTTGTACTCATCTGCCATGTAAGTAGATTTCTGTATATGAGTATATGGGACTTATCTGCCATGTAGTTAGCTCTCAGTATATGGACTCATCTGCCATGTAGGTAACATGGGTATGTTGGACTAATCTGGCAAGTAGGTAGCTCTCTGTATATGAACATTTTGGACTTGTCTAACAGGTAGGTACCTTTTAGTATATGGACATGTTAGACACATCTGTCATGTAGCTAGAACTCTGTGTATGCAAATGTTGCACTACCCTGCCATCTAGCAAACTCTGTGTATATGGACATTTTTTGACTCATTTGACATGTAGCTAGCTCTCTGCGCATGGATTTGTTGGACTGATTTGCCCAGTAGGTAGCTCTCTGTATATGATCGTATTGGACTTGTCTGCTATGTAGCTACCTCTCAGTATATGGACATGTTGCACTCATCTGCATTGTAGCTAGTACCCTGTATATGGACATGTTAGAATACTCTGACATGTAGCTAGCTATCAGTATATGTACACGTTGGACACATCTGCAATATAGCTAGAACTCTGAATATGGAAATCTTTCATTAAACTGCCATGTAACTATCTCTGTATACAAACATATTTGATTCATCTGCCGTGTAGCAAGTTCTCAGCATATGGACACGTTGGACACATCTGCCATGTATCTAGAACTTTGTATATGGAAAAGATTCAGTATCCTGCCATGTAGCTAGCTCTCTGTATATGAACGTTTTGAAATTATCTGCCATGTAACTAGCTCTCAGTATATGGACAACTTGGACTAATCTGCCATGTAGCTAGTACCCTGTATATGGACATGTTGCATTAATCTGCCATGTAGCTAAATCTCTGTATATAATCAATTTGATTCATCTGCCATGTTGCTTGAACTCTGTAAATGAAAATGATACACTACTCTGCCATGTAGCTAGCTCTCTGTATATAAACAAGTTGGACTCACCTGCTTTGTAACTCGAACTCTGTATTTGGAAATGTTGCACTACCCTGCCATGTATCTAGCTCTCTGTATATGAACATATTGGACTTGTCTGCCATGTAGCTAGCTCTCA
>NW_006408931.1:16268-20046 GCF_000296735.1 Chrysochloris asiatica | reverse complement strand
CTGCCATGTAGCTAGCTCTCAGTATATGGACATGTTAGACTCATCTGCCAT
This sequence comes from Chrysochloris asiatica, assembly GCF_000296735.1. NCBI lineage: Eukaryota > Metazoa > Chordata > Mammalia > Afrosoricida > Chrysochloridae > Chrysochloris > Chrysochloris asiatica. Next base: position 19,995 of record NW_006408931.1, on the reverse strand, counting down.
GTAGCTAGTACCCTGCATATGGACATGTTGGACTACCTGGCCATGTAGCTAACTCTGTATATAATCAAGTAGGACTCATCTGTCTTGTAGCTAGAAATCTGTATATTGAAATGTTGTACTATGCTGCTATGTAGCTAGCTCTCTGAATATGGGCATTTTGGACTTGTCTGCCATGTAGCTAGCTCTCTGTACATGGATATGTTGGACTGATCAGCCAAGTAGATATCTCTCTGTATATGAACATATGGGACTTGTCTGCCATGTACCTACCTCTCTGTATATGTACATGTTGTACGCATCTGCCATGTATCTAGTACCCTGTATATGGACATGTTGAACTGCTCATCCATGCAGCTAGCTCTTAGTATATGAACACTTTAGACTCATCTGCCATGTAGCTTGAACTCTGCATATGGAAATCATGCACTATTCTGCCATGTAGCTTGCTCTCTGTATATGGACATTTTTTACTCATCTGCCATGTAGCTATTACCCTGTATATGGACATGTTGGACTGACCTGCCATGTAGGTTGCTCTCATTATATGGACACGTTGGACACATGTTTCATGTAGCTAGAACTCTGTATATGCAAATGTTGCACTCCTATGCCATGTAGCATGCTCTCTGTACGTATAAAAGCGGACTCATATGCCTTGTAGCTAGAACTCTGTACATGGATATTATGGACTCATCTAACATGTAGTTAGCTCAATGTGCATGGATATTTTGGACTGATCTGCCATGAAGGTATCTCTCTATATATGGACACGTTGGATACATCTGCCATGTAGCTATATCTCTGTATATGGAAATGTTGCACTACCTTACCATGTAACTAGCTCTCTGTACATGGATAAGTTGGACAGATCTGCCACGTATGTAGCTCTTTGAATATGCAAATATTGCACTCGTCTGCCATGTAGTTAGGTCACAGTATATGGACATGTTGGACTCATCTGCCATGTAGCTAGTACACTGTATATGGACATGTTGAACTACTCTGCCATGCAGCTAGCTCTCTGTATATAGACAAGTTGGACTCATCTGCCTTGCAGCTAGAACTCTGTATTTGGAAATGTTGCACTACCCTGACATGTAGCTGGCTGGCTGTATATGGACATTTTTGACTTATCTGACAGTTAGCTAGCTGTGTGTGCATGGATATGTTGGACTGATCTGTCAAGTAGGTAGCTCTCTCTAAATGAATATATTGGACATTCTTCTATGTAACTAGCTCTCACTATATAGACATGTTGGACTCATCTGCCATGTAGATAGTACCCTGTATATGGACATGTGGTAATACTCTGCCATGTAGCTAGCTCTCAGTATATGGACATGTTGTATACATCTGTCATGTATCTATAACTCTGTATATGGACATGTCGGATTACTCTGCCATGTAGGTAGCTCTCAGTATATGGATATGTTGGACTGATCTGCCAAGTAGGTAGATCTCTGTATATGAACATATGGGACTCATCTGCCATGTAGTTAGCTCTCAGTATATGGGCACTTTGGACTCATCTGCCTTGTAGGTAGCTCTCAGTACATGGATATGTAGACTGATCTGCCAAGTAGGTAGCTCTCTGTATATGAACATATTGAACTTGTCTGCCATGTAGCTAGAACTCTGTATGTGGAAATGTTGCACTTCCCTGCCATGTGCGAACCTCAAAGTCAGGCGCTCGAAACTACCAGCTCTTCTGAGGGAGAAAGATGAGGTAATCTACTCCCGTAAAGATTTACAGCCTCGGAAATCCTGTACATGGTCACTATGAGCCGGAAAACGACTCCACAGCACATAACAACAACAACAACAACAACAACCGTGCCATGTAGCTAAATCTCTGTATATGTACATGTTGGACACATCTGCCATGTAGCTAGAACTCTGTATATGGAAATGTTGCACTAAACTGCCATGTAGCTAGCTCTCTGTATATGAACATATTTATTCGTCTGCCATGTAGCAAGCTCTCAGTATATGGACATGTTGGACTCATCTGCCATGTAGCTAGTACTCTGTATACCAACATGTTAGACTACGCTGCCATGTAGCTAGCTCTTAGTATATGGACACGTTGGACACATCTGCCATGTAATTAGAACTTGATATATAGAAACGTTGCACTACCCTGCCATGAAGTTAGCTTTCTGTATATGGATATTTTGGACTCATCTTACATTTAGCTAGCTCTCTGTGCCTGTATACGTTGTACTGATCTGCCAAGTAGGTAGCTCTCTTTATATGAACATATTGGACATTCTACCATGTAGCTAGCTCTCAGTATATAGACATGTTGGACTCATCTGCCATGTACCTAGTACCCTGTATATGGATATGTTGGTCTACTCTGCCATGTAGCTAACTCTCAGTATATAGACATGTTGGATACATTGGCCATGTAGCTAGAACTATGTATATGGACCTGTTTTCTTACTCTGCCATGTAGGTAGCTCTCAGTATATGGATATGTTGGACACATTTGCGATATAGCTAGATCTATTTATATGGAAAATTTGCAGTATGCTGCCCTGTAGCTAGCTCTCTGTATATGGACATTTTGGACTTGTCTGACATGAAGCTATCTCTCTGTACATCGATATGTTGGATTGATCTGCCAAGTAGGTAGCTCACTGTACATGAACATATTATACTTCTCTGTCATGGAGCTAGCTCTCAGTATAGAGACAAGTTGGAAATATCTGCCTTGTAGCTCGAACTCTGTATATGGAAATATTGCACTACGCTGCTAGCTCTCTGTATATGAACATATTGGACTTGTCTGCCATGCAGCTACCTCTCAGTATATGGACATGTTGGTGTCATCTCCCACGTAGCCTAGTACCCTGTATATAGACATGTTGGACTACTCTGTCATGTAGCTAGCTCTCTGTATTAAAACAAGTTTTACTCATCTGCCATCTAGGTAGATTTCTTTATATGAATATATGGGACTCATCTGCCATGTAGGTAACATGGATATTCTGGACTGATCTGGCAAGTAGGTACCGCTCTGTAAATGAACATATTGGACTTGTCTGCCATGCAGCTACCTCTCAGTATATGGACATGTTGGAGTCATCTCCCACCTTTTAGTATATGGACACATTAGACACATCTGTCATGTAGCTAGAACTCTGTGTATGGAAATGTTACAATACACTGCCATCTAGCAAACTCTTTGTATATGGACATTTTTGACTCGTTTGACATGTAGCTAGCTCTCTGTGTATGGATATGTTGGACTGATCTGCACAGTAGGTAGCTCTCTGTATATGATCATATTGGACTTGTCTGCTATGTAGCTACCTCTCAGTATATGGACATGTTGGACTCATCTGCACTGTAGCTCGCACCCTGTATATGGAGATGTTAGACTACTCTGACATATAGCTAGCTATCAGTATATGTACACGTTGGACACATCTGCAATGTAGCTAGAACTCTGAATATGGAAATCTTTCATTAAACTGCCATGTAGCTAACTCTCTGTATATGAACATATTTGATTTGTCTGCCATGTAGCAAGTTCTCAGTATATGGACATGTTGGACTCATCTGCAATATAGCTAGTACCCTGTATATGGACATGTTGGACTACTCTGCCATGTATCTAGCTCTCAGAATATGGATAGGTTGGACACATCTGCCATGTATCTACAACTTTGTATATGGAAAGGATTCACTATTCTGCCATGTAGCTAGCTCTCTGTATATG
>NW_006408931.1:7202-15935 GCF_000296735.1 Chrysochloris asiatica | reverse complement strand
GCTCTCAGTATATGGACATGTTGGACTCATCTGCCATGTAGCTAGGACCCTGTATATGGACATGTTGGACTTCCTGGCCATGTAGCTAGCTCTGTATATAGTCAAGTTGGTCTCATCTGCCTTGTAGCTAGAAATCTGTATATGGAAATGTTGCACTATGGTGCTATGTAACTAGCTCTCTGGATATGGGCATTTTGGACTCATCTGCCATGTAGCTAGCTCTCTGTACATGGATATATTGAAATAATCTGCTAAGTGGGTAGCACTCTGTATATGAACATACTGGATTTTTCTGCTATGTAGCTAGCTCTCAGTATATGGACACGTTGAATTAATTAGCCAGGTAGCTAATACTCTTTATATGGACATGTTGGACTACTCTGCCCTGTAGCTAGCTATCTGTAAATAGACAAGTTGGATTCATCTGCCATGTAGCTAGCTCTCTGTATATAGACAAGTTGGACTCATCTGTCTTGTAGCTAGAACCCTGTATATGGAAATGTTGCACTACCCTGCCATGTAGCTAGCTCTCTGTCTATGGACATTTTGGACTCGTCTGCTATGCAATTAGCTCTCTGTACATGGAGATGTTGGACTGATCTGCCAAGTACATAGCTATCTGTATATGAACATATTGGATTTGTCTGAGATGTAGCAAGCTCTCAGTATATGGACACATTGGACACATCTGCCATGTAGCCAGAACTCTTTATATGGACATGTTGGATTACTCTGCCATGTAGCTAGTTCTGGGTATGTGAACACTTCAGACTCATCTGCAATGTAGCTTGACTCTGTATATGGAAAAGATGCCCTACTCTGCCTTGTAGCTAGCTCTATGTCTATGGACATTTTGGACTCGTCTGCTTTGTAATTAGCTCTCTGTACATGGATATGTTAGACTGATCTGCCAAGTAGGTAGCTATCTGTATATGAACATATTGGACTTTTCTGCCATGTAACTAGCTCTCAATATATGGACACATTGGACTCATCTGCCATGTAGCTAGTACCCTGTATATGGACATGTTGGACTACTTTGCCATGTAGCTAGCTCTCAGTATATGGACATGTTGGATTCATCTGCCTTGTAGCTCGAACTCTGTTTATGGAAACGTTGCACTACCCTGCCATGTAGCCAGCTCTCTGTATGCAGACACTTTGGACTCGTCTGCCGTGTAGCTAGGTCTCTGTACGTGGATATTTTGGACTGATCTTCTAAGTAGGTAGCTCTCTGAATATGAACACATTGGACTTTTCTGCCATGTATCTAGCTCTCAGTATATGAACACGTTGAATTAATTAGCCAGGAAGCTAGCACTCTTTATATGGACATGTTGGACTACTCTGCCTTGTAGCTATCTCTCTGTATATACAGAAGTTGGAATCATCTGCCTTGTAGCTAGAACTCTGTATATGGAAATGTTGCACTACCCTGCCACGTAGCTAGTTCTCTGTTTATGGACATTTTGGTGTCGTCTGCCATGTAACTAGCTCTCTGTACATGGATCTGTTGGACTGATCTTCCAAGTTGATAGCTCTCTGTATGTGAAAATATAGGACTTGTATGCCATGTAGCTAGCTCTCAGTATATAGACAAGTTGGACTCATCTGCCTTATAAGTAGAACTCTGATTATGAAAATGTTGCACTACCCTTCTTTGTAGCTAGCTCTCTGTATATGGACATTTGGGACCCATCTGCCATGAACTTAGCTCTCTGTACATGGATATGTTGGACTGATCTGCCAAGTAGGCAGCTCTCTGCACATGAACATATTGAACTTGTCTGCCATGTAGCTAGCTCGCAGTGTATGGACATGTTATACACATCTGCAAATATAGCTAACTCTCAGTATATGCACATGTTGGACTCATCTGCCATGAAGTTAGTACACTGCATAATGACATTTTGTTCTACTCTGCCATGTAGCTAGCTCTCAGTATATAAACTTTGGACTCATCTGCGATGTAGCTTGAACTCTGTATTTGAAAATGATGCACTACTCTGCCATATAGATAGCTCTCTCTATATGGAGAGTTTGGACTCGTCTGACATGTTGCTAGCTCTCTGTGCATGGATATTTTGTACTGATCTGCCATGTAGGTTGCTCTCAGTATAAGGACACATTGGACTCATATTTTATGTAGCTTTAACTCTGTTAATGGAAATGTTGCACTACTCTGCCATGTAGCTAGTTCTCAGTATATAGACAAGTTGGACTCATCTGCCTTGTAGATAGAACTCTATATATGGAAATGTTGCACTACCCTGTCATGTAGCCAACTCTCTGTATAGGAATATTTTGAACTCGTCTGCCATGTAGCTAGTTTCTGTACATGGATATGTTGGACTGATCTGCCATGTAGGTAGCTCTCTGTGAATGAACATATTGGACATGTATGCCTTGTAGTTAGCTCTCAGTATATGGACACATTGGACATATCTGTCATGTAGCTAGAAATTTCTATATGGAAATGTTGCACTAAACTGTCATGTCGTTAGCTCTCAGTATATGGACATGTTGGAGACATAGGCCATATAGCTAGAACTCTGTATATGGAAATGTTGCACTACCCTGCCATGTAGCTAGCTCTCTGTATATATACAAGTAGTACTCATCTGCCTGGTATGTACAATGCTGTATGTGGAAATGTTGCACTCCCCTGCTATGTAGCTAGCTCTCTGTATATGGATATTTTGGACTTGAATGCCATGTAGCTAGCACTCAGTATATGAACATGTTGGACACATCTGTTATGTAGCTAGAACTCTGTATATGGAAATGTTGCACTACACTGCCATGTAGCTGGCTCTCTGTGTATAGACAAGTTGGACTCATCTGCCTTGCAGCTAGAAATCTGTATATGGAAATTTTGCATTACCCTGCCTTGGAGCTAGCTTTCTGTACATGGATCTGTTGGACTGCTCTGCCAAGTAGGTAGCTCTCTGTATATGAACATATTGGACTTCTTTGCCATGTAGGTAGCTGTCTGTATCTGGACATGTTGGACTAATCTGCCATGTAGCTAGTACCCTGTATATGGATTACTCTGCCATGTAGCTAGCTCTCAGTATATGAACACGTAGGACACATCTGCCAAGTAGTTAGAACTCTGAATATGGAAATGATGCACTATTCTGTCATGTAGCTAGCCCTCTATAAATAGCCAAGATGCACTCATCTCTCGAGTAGCTAGTACCCAGGATATGGACACGTTGGACGACTCTGCCATGTAGCCAGCTGTCTGCATATGGTCATTTTAGGCACATCTGCACTGTAGCTACCTCTATGTGCTTATATATGTTGGACTGATCTGCCAAATAGGTAGATCTCTGTATATGAACATATTGGACTTGTGTGCCATGTAGCTTGCTCTCAATACATAGACAAGTTGGACTCATCTGATAGTAGCTAGAACCCTGTATATGGAAATGTTGCACTACCGTGCCATGTAGCTTTCTCTATATATACAAACATATTCGACTTGTTTGCCATTTAGCTAGTTCTCAGTATATGGACATGTTGGACTCATTTGTCATGTAGCTAGTAGTCCGGTAATGGACATGTTGGATTACTCTGCCATGTAGCTTGAAATGTGTATATGTATATGATGCACTACTCTGCCATGTAGCTAGCCCTCTATACGTAGCCAAGATGCACTCATCTCTCTTGAAGCTAGTACCTTGTATATGGACATGTTGGACCACTCTGCCATGTAGCAAGTTCTCTGTATATGGACATTTTGGACACATTTGCCATGTAGCTAGAACTATGTATAAGGAAAAGTTGCACTCCACTACCATGCATCTAGTTCTGTGTATTTGAACATTTTGGACTCGTCTGCCATGTAGCTAGCTCTCTATAAATGGATATTTTGAACTGATCTTCCAAATAGATAGCTCTCATTTTATGAACATATTGAACTTGTCGGCCATGTAGCTATCTATCAGTATATAGACAAGTTAGACTCAACTGCCTTGTAGCTATAACTCTGTATAGGAAATCTTGCACTACCCTGACATGTAGCTAACTCTCTTTATATGAACATATTGGACTTGGCTGTCATGTAGCTATCTCTCAGTATATGGCCATGTTTGACTCATCTACCATGATACTAGTACCCTGTATATGGAAATGTTGCACTACTCTGCCATGTAGCTAGCTCTCAGTATATGGACACGTTGGACACATCTGATATGTAGCTAGAAGTCTGTATATGGAAATGTTGCACTACCCTGCCATGTCACTAGCTCTCTGTACATGGATATGTTGGACTGATATGCCAAGTAGGTAGCTCTCTGTACAGGAACGTATTGGACTTGACTGCCATGTAGCTAGCTCACAGTATATAGATAAGTTGGGCTCATTTGCCTTGTAGCTAGAACTCTGTATATGGAAATGTTGCACTACCCTGTCATGTAGCTAGCTCTCTGTATATGCACATATTGGTCTTGTCTGCCATGGATCTTGTTCTTAGTATATGGACATGTTGGACTCATGTGCCATGTAGTTAGTACCCTGCATATGGAAATGATGCCCTACTCTTATATGTAGCTAGCTCTCTGTATATGGACACTTAGGATTCGTCTGCCATGTAGCGAGATCTTTGTACATGGATATTTTGTACTAACCTGCCATGTAGGTACCTGTCATTGTATGGACACATTGGACACATATGCCATCGAGCTAGAAATCTGTATATGGAAAAGTTGCACTACTCTGCCACATAGCTAGCTCTCTGTTTATGGACATTTTGGACTCCTCTGCCATGAAGCTAGCTTTCTGTACATGGATATATTGGACTGATCTGCCAAGTAGGTTACTCTCTGTATATGAACATATTGGATTCTTCTGACATGTAGCTAGCTCTCTTTATATGAATATGTTGGATTCATCTGCCAGGTAGCTAGTACCCTGTATATGGAAATGTTGCACTATTCTGCCAAATAGCTAGCTCTCTGTATATAGGCAAGTTTGACTCATCTGGATTATAGTTCGAACTCTGTATATGGACATGTTGCACTACCCTGACATGTAGCTAACTCTCTGTATATGGACATTTTGGACTTGTCTGTCATGTAGCTAGCTCTCTGTACATGGATATGTTGAACTGATCTGCCAAGCAATTAGCTCTCTCTATATAGACAAGTTGGACTCATCTGCCTTGTAGTTACTACCCTGTATATGGGCATGTTGGACTACTCTGACATTTAGCTAACTCTCTGTATATGGACGTTTTGGATTTGTCTGCAATGTAGCTAGCTCTCTGTACATGGATATGTTGGACTGATCTGCCAAGTAGGTAGCTTTCTGTATATGAACATATTGGACTTGACTGCCATTTAGCTAGCTCTCAGTATATGGGCATTTTGTACTCATCAGTCATGTAGCTAGTACCTCTATATGGACATGATGGACTACTCTGACATGTAGATAGTTCTCATTATATGCACACATTGGACACATCTGCCATCTTGCTACAACTCTGTGTATGGAAATGTTGCACTACCCTGCCATGTAGCTAGCTCTCTGTATATGAACATATTGGAATTGTCGGCCATGTACTTAGCTCTCAGTATAAGGACATGATGGACTCATCTGCCATGAAGCTAGTACCTTGTATATGGGCATTTTGCACTACTCTTCTATGTAGCTAGCTCTCAGTATATGAACACTTTGGACCCATCTGCCATGTAGCTAGATGTCTGTATATGGAAGTGTTGCACTACTCTGTCATGTAGCTAGCTCTCTGTATATAGACAAGTTGGACTCATCTGCCTTCTAGCTAGTTCCCTATATATGGACATGTTGGACTACTCTGCCATGTAGATAAATCTCTGTACATGAACATATTGGACTTGTCTGCCATGTAGCTAGCTCTCAGTATATGGACATGTTGGTCTCATCTGCCATGTAGCTAATATCCTGTTTATGGATATGTTGCACTACCCTGTCATGTAGCTAGCTCTCTGTATATAGACAAGTTGGACTCATCTGCCTTGTAGCTAGAAATCTGTGTACGGAGATGTTGCACTACACTGTCATGTAGCTAACTCTCTGTACATAGAGAAGTTGGAATCATCTGCCTTATAGCTAGAATTCTGTGTATGGAAATGGTGCACTACCCTGCCATGTAGTCTAGCTCTCTGTCCATGGATATGTTGGACTTATCTACCAAGTAGGTAGCTCTCTGTGTATGAACGTATTGGAATTGTCTGCTATGCAGCTAGTTTTCAGTATATGGACACGTTGGAAACATATGCCATGTAGCTAGTACCCTGTATATGAACATATTGGATTTGTTTGCTATGTAGCAAGTTCTCAATATATGGACATTTTTTACTCTTCTGATATGTATTTAGTTCTCTGTGCATGGATATTTTAGACTGAACTTCCATGTAGGTATCTCTCAGACTATGGACACGTTGGACACATCTGCCATGTAGCTAGCTCTCAGTATATAGACAAATTGGACTCATCTGACTTGTATCTATAAATCTGTATAAGGAAATATTGCACTACACTAACATTACCTAGCTCTCTGTACATGTATATGTTGGACAGATCTGTCAAGAAGGTAGCTCTCTTTATATGAATATATTGGTCTTGTCTGCCATGTACCTAGCTCTCAGTATCTGGAAAAATTGGACTCATTAACCAGGTAGCTATTATTCTTTATGTCGACATGTTGCACTACTCTGCCATTTAGCTAGCTCACTGTAAATGGTCATTTTGGACTCGTTTGTCATGTCGTTAGCTCTCTGTTCATGGATATGTTGGGCTGATCTTCCAAGTAGGTAGCTCTTTGTATATGAACATATTGGATTCATCTGACATGTCGCTAGCTCTCTATGTATGGACATGTTGGACTCATCTGCCAGGTAGCTGGTACCCTGTATATGGAAATGTTGCACTACTCTGCCATGCAGCTAACTCTCTGTATATAGACAAGTTGGACTCATCTACCTTGTAGCTAGAACTCTGTATATGCAAATGTTGCACTACTCTGCCATGTAACTAGCTCTGTGTATATGGATATTTTGGGATCGTCTGCCATATAGCTAGCTATCTGTTTGTACATGGATATGTTGGACTAATCTGCCAAGTAGGTAGCTTTCTGTTTATGATCATATTTGACTTATCTGCCATATACTAGCTCTCAGTATATGGAAACATTGGACACATCTGGCATGTAGCTCGTACTCTGCCATGTAGCTAGCTCTCAGTATATGAACACTTGGGCTTATCTGCCATGTAGCTTGAATTCTGTTTATGCAAATGATGCACTACTCTGCCATGTGGTTAGCTCTCTGTATATGGACATTTTGGACTCGTCTCTGGGCATCTATATTTTGGATTGATCTGCCATGTAAGTAACTCTCAGTATATAGACATGTTGGAATTATGTGCTTTGTGGCTAGAACTCTGTATATGGAAATGTTGCACTACTCTGCCATGTACCTAGCTCTCTGTATATAGACAAATTGGAGTTATCTACCTTGTAGGTAGAACTCTGTATATGCAAATGTTGCACTACCCTGCCATGTACCTAGCTCTCTGTATGTAGACAAGTTCCACGCATTTGACTTATAGCTAGAACTCTGTATATGGAAATCATGCATTACCCTGCCAGGTAGCTAGGTCTCTGTATATGGACATTTTTGTCTTGTCTGCCATGTAGATAGCTCTCAGTATATGACATGTTGGACTCATCTGCCATGTAGCTAGTACCCTGTATATAGACATGTTTCACTACTCTACCATGTAACTAGCTCTCCGTATATAGACCAGCAGGAATGATCAGCCATGTAGCTTGCTCTCTGTACTTGGAAATGTTGCGCTACATTGCCATGTAGTTAGCTCTCTGTATATAGACAAGTTGGACTCATCTGCCTTGTAGCTAGAATTCTGCATATGGAAATGTTGCACTACATTGCCATGTAGCTAGCTCCCTCTATATGGACATATTGGACTTGTCTGCCATGTAGCTAGCCTGTTATACATGGATATGTTGGACTGATCTGCCAAGTATCTAGGTCTCTGTATATGGACATTTTGGACTTTTCTGACATGTAGCTTGCTCTCAGTATATGACATGTTGGATTCATTTACCATGTAGCTACTTCCTTATATGTGGACATGTTGGACTACCCTGCCTTGTAGCTAGCTCTCTGTATATAGACATGTTGGACTCATCTCCTTTGTAGCTAGACCTCTGTATACAGACATGTTAGAATATTCTGGCATGTAGCTAGCTGTCTGTACATAGGAAAGTAGGACTCATCTTCCTTGTAGTTAGAAGTCTTTATATGGAAATGCTGCACTACCCGTCCGTGTAGGAAGCACTCTGTATATAGACAAGTTGGACTCATCTGCCTTGTAGCTAGAACTCTGTATATGCAAATGTTACACTATCCTGTCATGTATCTAGCTCTCTGTATATGGACATTATGGACTCATCTGCCATGTAGCTAGCTCTCTGTGCATGAATATGTTGGACTGATCTTCCAAGTAGGTAGCTCTCTACACATGTATGTATTGGACTTGTCAGCCATGTATCTAACTCTCAGTATATGGACACGTTGGACACATCTGCCATGTAGCTAGGACTCTGTATATGGAAATGGTGCACTACCCTGCCAATTTGTGCGCTCTCTGTATATGAACATATTGGACTTGTCTGCCATGTATTTAGCTCTCAGTATATTGACACGTTGAACTCAATAGCCA
>NW_006408931.1:0-7102 GCF_000296735.1 Chrysochloris asiatica | reverse complement strand
TTTTTCACGCTACAACAGGTCATTTTATTTCTCAAGGGCTCATATTGCAAACGTTGAGCCAAGCATGTGCTGCAATCATGTGGGCCCAAATTCACATATTTAGGAAAGGAAAAGCAGACTGGTATCCATATACTTGGATAATCACTAAAGGCTCATGTTAATCACATTGTGGTATTAAATTTCTACAGCATAGAACTCAAACGTCACAGGTCTTTTACATCCTTCTGGATGTCCCACAGAGTATCTGCGCTCTTCTTGAGTTGAGCAACCTCATTATCCTTCAGCTTCTGGTTGATAACTCTGGTTAACCCTCGAGCATTCAGAATGCACGGAAGGCTCAGGAAAACATCATTCTCAATGCCATACATCCCCTTCACCATTGTTGACACTGGATGAATCCTGCATAGATTTTTCAACATGGATTCGATCAAATCAGCCACTCTTAATCCAATAGCTAGCTCTCAGTATATGATCACTTTGGCCTCATCTGCCATGTAGCTTGAAATCTGTATATGGATATGATGCGCTAAACTTCCATGTAGCTAGCTCTCTATATATGGACATTTTGGACTCATCTGACATTTAGTTAGATCTTTGTGCATGTATCCTTTTAGCTTGATGACTTCATAGGCACTTTCAACCACCATTTTATGCACTTCCTTCCAATTTTCACTGTCATTGTCAGACCCCATTTCTGGATTCAGTTCCTGAAGAGAAACCCCTGCCATGTTCACTCCGCTCCACACCACCACACTTGAGTCGCCATGTTCTCCCAAAATCCATCCATTGCAGCTACTGGGATGAATGCCAAGTTTTTCAGCCATAAGGTAGCGAAATCTAGCAGAATACAGGTTACAACCACTTCCACTTACACGGTGCTTGGGTAATCCACTTAGTTTCCCGGTAACATATGTAAGAATATCCACTGGATTGGAAACCACAATTATGATGCAGTCAGGACTGTACTTGACAATCTGAGGAATAATAAATTTGAAGACATTCACATTCCTCTGTACCAGATTGAGACCACTCTCCCCTTCTTGCTGACGAACTCAGACAGTTACCACCACAATCTTTGAATTGGCAGTCACAGAGTAATCTTTATCTGGTACAATTTTAGGTGTCTGAAGAAATAAACTCCCATGCTGCAGACCCATCATTTCTCCTTTGAGTTTATCTTCTAAAACATCCACAAGGGCAAGTTCATCAGCCAGAGAGTTTCCCAGAATGATGATGGCACAAGCCATACCAACTTGTCCAACACCCACTACAGTGATCTTATTATTTGGAACTGATGCCTCTTCTTCTGTAACTGGTGCAATCAGTTTTTCCTTAAGAGTTGCCATTGTGTACAGTAGACAGAAGTCGTTCAAGGCAGTAGCCTAAATTGTGCGAAGGAGACTAGGTTAGACGTGTTTTCAGTAGTACTATTTATATGGACATATTGGACTACTCTGTCATGTTGATAGCTTTCTGTATATGGACATTTTGGCCTGATTTGCCATGTAGCTAGCTCTCAGTATAAGGACCAATTGCACTCATCTGCCATGTAGCTAAAACACTGTATATGGAAATGTTGCACTACCCTGCCAAGTAGCTAGCTCTTTGTGTATGACCATATTGGACTTGTCTGCCATGTAGCTAGCTCTCAGTATATGATCACTTTGGCCTCATCTGCCATGTAGCTTGAAATCTGTATATGGATATGATGCACTAAACTTCCATGTAGCTAGCTCTGTCTCTATGGACATTTTGGACTCATCTGACATTTAGTTAGCTCTCTGTGCATGGATATTTTAGACTACTCTGCCTTGTAGCTACCTCTCAGTATATGGACACGTTAGAAACATCTGCCATGTAGGTAAAACTCTGTATATGGAAATGTTGCACTAATCTGCCACGTAGCTAGCTCTCTGTACATAGACAAGTTGGTCTCATCTGCCTTGTAACTAGAATTCTGCATATGGAAATGTTGCACTACCCTGACATGTAGCTAGCTCTCTATATATGAACACCTTGGACACATCAGCTATGTAACTCAGACACTGTTTATGGAAATGTTGCACTACCCTGCCAAGTAACTAGCTCTCTGTATATGAACATATTGGACTTGTCTGCTATGTAGCTAGCTCTCAGTATATAGACAAGGTGGACTCATCTGCCTTGTAGCTAGAACTATGTATATGGAAATGTTGCACTACCCTGCCATGTAGCTACCTCTGTGTATTTAGACAAGTTGGATTCATTTGCCTTGTAGCTAGAACTCTGTATATAGAAATGTTCTGCTACCCTACCATGTAGCTAGCTCTCTGTATATGGACATTTTGGAATCTTCTGACATTTTGCTAGCTCTCTGTGCATGGATATTTTGGACTGATCTGCCATGTAGGTAGCTCTCAGTATATAGTAAAGTTGGACACATCTGCCTTGTGGCTAGAACACTTTATATGGAAATGTTGCACAACTCTGACATGTAGCTAGCTCTCTGTATATAGACAAGATGGACTCATCTGCCTTGTAGCTAAAACTCTGTATATGGAAATGTTGCACTGCCCTGCCATGTAGCTAGCTCTCTGTATATGGACATTTTGGACTCGTCTGCCTTGAAAATAAAACTACATGGCCGATATGTACAATGTGTCTATACATTGAGAGCTAGATACATGGCAGTGTAGTCCAACAAGTCCATATACAAGGTACTAGCAACATGGAGGATGCATCCAACTAGTCTATTTACTGAGAGCTAAATATATGGCAGACAAGTCCAATATGTTCATATCCAAAGAGTTACCTACTTTGCAGATCAGTATATCTCATACATGTAAGAGAGCTAGCTACAAGGCAGACGAGTCCAAAATGTCCATATAGAGAAACTTAGTTCATGGCAGGGTAGTGCAAAAAAAAATTCCATATACAGAGTTCTAGCTCCAAGGCAGATGAGTCCAACTTGGCTATATACTGAGAGCTAGCTTCCTGGCAGGGTAGTGCAACATTACCATATACAGAGTTCTACCTACAAGGCAAATGAGTGCAACTTGTCTATATACAGAGAGCTAGCTACATGGCAGGGTAGTGCAACATGTCCATATACCAAGAGCTAGCTGCATTGCAGACAAGTTCAATATGTGCATATACAGAGAGCTAGCTACATGGCAGCATAGTGCAACTTTTTCATATACAGAGTTCTAGCTATATATCATAGGTGTCCAAAATGTCCATATACAGAAAGCTAGCTACATTTCAGAGTAGTCCATCATGTCCATATACAGGGTACTAATTACAAGGCAGACAAGTCCTACTACACTATATAAAGAGAGCTAGCTACATGGCAGAGTAGTGCATCATTTCCATATACAGAGTTCAAGCTACAAGGCAGATGACTCCAAAGTGTTCATATTCTGAGAGCTACCTACATGGTTGAATAGTGCAACATGTCTATATACACGGTACTAGCAACATGGCAGACAAGTTCAATATGTTCTTATACAGAGAGCTAGCTACATGGCAGTGTTGTGCAACATTTGCATATACAGAGGTCTAGCTACAAGTCAGATGAGTCCAACTTGTCGATATACAGAGAGCTAGCTACATGGCAGAGTAGTGCAAGATTTCCATATACAGGGTACTAGCTACATGGCAGATGAGTCCAACATGTTCATATAATGTGAGCTAGCTACATGGCAGACAATTCCAATATTTTCATATACAGAGAGTTACCTACTTGAAAGATCAGTCCAACATATCCATGAACAGAGAGCTAGCTACATGGCAGACAAGTCCAAGATGTCCATATACAGAGAGCTAGCTACATGGCAGGGTAGTGCAACATTTCCATATACAGAGTTCTAGCTACAAGACAGATGAGTCCAAAATGTCTATACACAGACAACTAGCTACATTGCAGAGTAGGGCAATATTTCCAAATACAGTGTTCTAGCTACATGGCTGATGTGTCCAACGTGTCCATATACTGAGAGCTAGCTACATGGCAGAGTAATCCAACATGGCCATTACCAGGGTACTAGCTACATGGCAGATGAGTCCAACATGTCCATATTCTGAGAACTAACTACATGGCAGACAAGTCCAATATGTTCATATACAGAGAACTACCTACTTGGCAGATCAGACCAACATATCCATGTACAGAGAGCTAACTACATGGCAGAGGAGTCCAACATGTCTTTATACTGAGAGCTAGCTACATGGCAAACAAGTCCAACTTATCTATATAGAGAGAACTAGCTAAATGCAGACGAGTCCAAAATGTCTATATACAGAGAGCTAGCTACATGGCAGGGCAGTGCAACATTTCCATATACAGAGTTCAAGTTACAAGCAGATGAGTGTAACTTGTCTATATACAGATAGTTAACTACATGGCAGAGTAATGCATCATTTCCATATGCAGAGTTCTAGCTACATGGCAGATGTATTCAACATGTCCATATACTGGGAGCTAACTACATCCAGAGTTGTCCAACATGTCCATATACTGGGTACTAGTTTCATGGCATATGAGTCCAGCATGTCCATATACTGAGAGCTAGCTACATGCAGAGAAGTCCAATATATTCATACACAGAGAGCTATATACATGGCAGGGTAGTGCAACATTTCCATATACAGAGTTCTAGGTAGAAGGCAGATGATCCCAACTTGACTATATACTGAGAGCTAGCTACATGGAAGAAAAATTCAATATGTTCATATACAGAGAGGTAACTACTTTGCAGATCAGTCCAATATATCCATCTACAGAGAGTTATCTACATGGCAGACGAGTCCAAAATGTCCATATACAGAGAGCTAGGTACATAGCATTTTAAAGAAATATTTCCATATACAGAGTTCTAGCTACAAGACAGATGAGTACAATTTTCTGTAAACAGAGAGCAAGCTACATGGCAGGTTAGTTCAACATTTCCATATGCAGAGTTCTAGATACAAGGCAGATGAGTCCAACTTTTCTATATACTGTGAGCTAGTTGCATGGCAGAGTAGTCCAACATGTGCATATATAGGGTACTAGCTATATGGCAGATGAGTGCAAAATGTCCTTATATGGAGAGCTAGCTACATGGAATGGTAGTGCAACAATTCCATATACAGAGTTCCAGCTACATGGCAGATGTGTCCAACGTGTCCATATACTGAGGACTAGCTACATGACAGAGTAGTCCAACATGCCCATATATAGGGTACTAGCTACATGGCAGATGAGTCCAACATGTCCTTATACTGAGAGCTAGCTACATGACAGACAAGTCAAATTTGTCTATATAGAGAGAGCTAGCTACATGGCAGATGAGTCTCAAATGTGCATATACAGAGAGCTAGCTACCTGGCAGGGTAGTGCAACATTTTCATATACAGAGTTCTAGCTACAAGACAGATGAATCCATCCTGTCTGTGTACAGAGAACTAGCGACATCGTAGAGTAGTGCATTATTTCCATATACAGTGTACTAGCTACTTGGTAGATGAGTCCAACTGGCGGCCATGCAGAGCACCCTAAACATGAAGGGCTCATTGTTAAGTAGGGACACAATGGGTCCCCCCTTTGTGGCACTGGGTCCCAGGAAAGATCTCATGTGGGGACTCTGCTGTCTCTATTTCTATATTTTAATCAGCTTATTTTTAATTTTCATGATTTTATAATAAAAGTTTTCAGTAGAATCTTAGTAAGAACTATATTAGAGAGTTGAAACTTGCACATTCACACCATATTCAATCATGCGTAGTCCTAAAGAATGCTTCTCACACTAACAATAAGTTTCAGCACTAGGAAAAACCAGCTAAATTTTTTGCCAGCTCAAGTTCAATATTACATTCAATATTCTGTGTAATTTCGATCAGGGGCATTAAGACCTTTAAAAATTTAGCAAAAATGCATTGAGAGCTAAGGGAATAGTATTAGATCATAAGCAGAAATTTAACTACATATTTTGTATGGAGAAGATTTTGGTATAAGGAAGTTGTTCTGTTTCTTCTTGGCTACAAATTTTTTTTTATGCTTCTTGTTTTTTCTTGTTTAATCAATCATGAGAAACAATTTTGTTTTCAATTGCCATAGCAAATTATGTCTAGGTACATGTTGTGATTAATGAATCTATAGAAAATAATAGGTGAGGGTAGAAATAGGAGTTTAGATTTGGAGTTGTGTTTTAAGGTTAATGTGACATTTTTAGAGCAATGAGGTTTGCTTACAGAAATCAGATATTGTCTAATTATGTAAAGGGGTACAAGAAAGATTCTGATATTCTTAATGTTCTATACTGAAATGATTAATATGTATGATTTAGACTACTACTGTGAAAAGAATGATTAATAGATTGATGGTATAGAGTAGTATAAAAGCTGCTTGAGAATCTGAAAGAGGAATGAGGAGAAATAAAATGTAGAGGAAAGAGGGGAAATAAAATGCAGAGGAAAGAGGAGAAATAAAATGTGAAGGGAAAGAGAGGAGAAATAAAATGTAAAGTGTGAGAGGAATAATAAAGTGTAAGAAGAGAAATAAAATGTAAGAGGAGAAGATTCACCATCTAACAAGATCCATAGATTCTGTGAGCTTCATTCTTTGCCAACGTCATATCTCCTTCTAGGACCCCCAAATTAGAGTGTCGGAGCTGGCTTCCATCATCCAACATGTCCATATCCTGAGAGCTAGCTACATGACAGACAAGTCAAATATGATTATATACAGAAAGCTAGCTACATGGCATTTTAGTAAAACATTTTCATATGCAGAGTTCTAGCTACAAGGCAGATGAGTCCAACTTGTATATATAATGAGAGCTAGCTCAATGAGAGACAAGTCCAATATGTTCATATACAGAGAGTGACCTACTTGGTAGATCAGTCCAACATATCCATGTACAGAGAGATAGCTAGATGACAGATGAGTCCAAAATGTCCATATAGAGAGAGCTAGATACATGGCAAGGTAGTGCAGCATTTCCATATACAGAGTTCCAGCTACAAGGTAGATGAGTCCATCTTGTCTATTTACTGTGAGCTAGGTACGTGGCAGACAAGTCCAATATGTTCATGTACCAAGAGCTACCAACATGGCAGATGAGTACAACATATCCATATACAC
>NW_006408930.1:1690134-1702732 GCF_000296735.1 Chrysochloris asiatica | reverse complement strand
GTGCTGGTGTGGCGACTCTAGCACGGGACTTATGCAGGACTTGTGTGGGTCTGTCTGGGCTCCCTCACCAGATTAAGGTGTGCTTTCCTAGCACAACGGCTGCACAGGTAATGCATGTCCTTCTACGCATCTCTCTGTCTGTCTAAAGGCTTAGCATTTAGAAACTGTTGGTCAGCTATGGTGGCTTTGATGTCTGGGGTACAGCATGTCTGCCAGAGCACTCTGCCACCAGTTAACTAAGAAGTGATTCAGAGTCGGACCACTTCTGCAGCCTGTGACACACAACCTTACATCTGAGTACCACCTCAGAGTTAGTTACTACCCTGGGGGTTTGCAAAATGATGATTTTGTCATTGTCATTCCTGCCATGAGACATGAGGATGAGATCTTTGGTTTTTCTCCTGCCAGGGCAGAGTAAGCCTGACTCACAGCAGGGTGTGGCTTTCACCCTCAGGCAAGCACCCTCCAGGCTGGGCTGCCCAGGACAATGGCCCCTACAGCTCCCAGCCTCAGGCACCCATGCTTACGTGGAGAAGCAGTGGTTGTCATGTGCTTGCATGGCAGCTTCATCCAAGTAAGGCTCAATCCTGGGGTGGCTGTTGTTGTTGTTAAGGCCCTTGAGGCCAAGATAGGCAGCCTGCACAGTTTCCAGGTCCTCGCCTCTAAGCTGGTACCACAGCTGGGTTGTCCTGGATGAGAGAGTAAAGGGCACTCAACACACAGCAGTGGACAGACTAGGCAGTCTCTGCACAACTACTCAACTCAGTGCTGTAACACAAGAGCATATAGACAGTATGTAAACCAAGGAACATGACTGTGTTCCAATAAAACTTTATTTATGAAAACAGGCAGTGGGCTGGATTCCTCCTGTGAACTGGGGCTAACCATCCCTAGTGAAGTATGTGGGCATTCAAAGCACCTAAATGAACCTAACCCAATGGATGCAGATGGTACGTGTGCACGGGTTGGAGGATAATAAACAACTAACTGTGCACTCCAGTGACACAGGGCTACGACTTAGAGTTTTACTCATTGCTCAGGACTGCTCTATGATCTCACCACACACGTGCATGTTCCTAAAGAAGGTGCCTTGTTTCTGTGCTCACCAGCAGCCAGCCACGCCACGTAGGGTGGCTGGTACCCCAAGGACAACGTGGTACCAACCCTGCCAGCTGCAATAACACAGAACCCAATTCTGCCAGCTTAGAACTAGATGCTACCCACTGGAATAATGATTCTCTTAGGCACTCCCTCCAGGCCAGCAGCTCAGCAGGGATGGGCAACCCATGGGGCTCTCTTACCTAGAAACCAACAAGATCCAACACACAACCCTAGAACTCACATATAGAACATTTTCCATGGTAAATCATATGTTAATCCATATGCATATGATCTACCAGACAGGGCCAGTACATGTCTTGTAACATACTCTTTTCCCACATCTTCACTCCCGGAAGCATGGGCACCAAGAGGACAGCAGGATTCGCGCCTACAGGCCCATATTCCACATGGAGGACCCAAGGTCTAGAGATCAGGAGCCATCCTCACAGCTCTCCCCACCCTCACCCTGCGGGCCAGCCATACCTGTGTGAGTGGCGCGGCTCTGTACGTTTCACGCACTTCATTAGGCAGCAGGTGAGGAAGGCCATGGACATCAGCAGGATGATGGCACAGCTGACAATGGAGGCAATCACAGCCACCCTGAAGCCAAAAGTTTCGTATGGGGGCACAGCTGTGAGAGAAACATAGACCAACTCTTGGGTGGGTTTGCTCAAGCCCCATGGGCCCCAGGGATCCGATCCAGCCTGGCCTCAGGGATCCCATTCTGAGGCCATGGTGAAGATGTATGCAAATTCTTGTGGGTAGGGCTATCAGGAAAGATTTCCCCCAGAGGGACCAATCAGGGAGGATTTTAGGAGGTTGTGTAGGAGTCTACAGAGTGGAAAACAGGAAAGAAACTCTAATGGTAAGTCAGAGTGATGGCCTTACTTGTTCCCACCAACTAGAACCCTAGCTGAGAAGCAGAGGAAAAATAGGGCTGCCAAGACCAGATGACAGCAGCCGCTAACCTTGGCAAGGACTTGCCCAGCCCAGGGTCTGAGTTTTCAATACTTTGAACTGGTCTACATGCCTCCTTAAGACCCTTTCTTGTTGTTGTTGTTGTTGTCAGGTACCATCAAGTTGGAACCGACTCATAGCGACCCCATGCACAGCAGAACGAAACAATGTCCGATCCTGGGCCAACCTCACTACCCCTGCCACACCTGACACCATCAATGATGCCACCTGGCAGATTCATCTCATTGGGGGTCTTCCTCTTTTTCTCTGAACCTCCATCTTACACAGCATGACATCCTTCTCCAGTGACTGTTCCCTCCTGACAATATGTCCAAAGTATAAGAGACAAAGTTTGGCCATCTTGGCCTCCAAGGAGCACTCTGGCTGTACTTCTTCCAGAACAGATCTATTGGTTCTTTTGGCAGTCCATGGCACTTTTAGCATTCTCCTCCAACACCACAACTCAAAGGCATCAATTCTTCTATGATCATCCTTAGTTACTGTCCAGCTTTCGCATCCATATGAGGTTACTGAAAATATCATAGCTTGGGTCAGGCGCACCTTAGTCCTCAAGCTGACATCTCTGCTCTTCAACATTTTAAAAGTTCCTGTGCAACAGATTTGCCCAATGCAATACGTCGTCTGATCTCTTGACTGCTGCTTCCGTGAGTGTTGATAGTTGAACCAAGAAGAATGAAGTCCTTGACAACTTCAATCTTTTCTCTGTTGATAAGAATGTTGTTTATTGGTCCAGTGGTGAGGATTTTTGTTTTCCTGACATTGAGATGCAATCCATACCAAAGGTTGTGCTCTTTGATCTTCATCAGTAAATGTTTCAAGTCCTCTTCACTTTTAGCAAGCAAGGTTGTATCATCTGCATATCGCAGGTTGTTAATGAGTCTTCCTCCAATCCTGATGCCATGTTTTTCTTCATAGAACCCAGCTTTTTGGATTATTTGCTCAGCATACAGGTTGAATAAGTATGGTGAAAGAATGCAACCTTGTCGTACACCTTTCCCAATTTTAAAACATTCAGTGTTCCCATGCTCTGTTCGACCCTTTCTAGGAAGGAACAAAACCAAGAAAATGCCTAGTCTGTTTGGTGAAAAGTCAATGGTTTAAAAAGCCTAGCTTTGCCATGGATCAACTGTGTTGTCTCAGCTATATGTTAACAATGGTCTGTTTGGTTCTAATTAGAGCAATACCGTATATTCTATCCTTAGTTGTAAGTACTGCTTATGTCTTCCAACATTTGTTATCAAGCAATCAGGATGAAGACTACATTTCCCAGTCTCCCTTGTAGCAGCATATGGCCACATGAGCATGTTCTGACCAATAGGATAAAAGAAGAAGTGATGTGGAACAACTTTCAAAGACCTTCCTCAAGACATTGGCAAGTGTTCTTTGGTGGCATCCAGTTCCTAGGAACTGTAACACAGATGCTGCCATCTTGGAGCACAAAGTTGCAGACACACCCAATAGAGCCACAAGATAAAAGGGAAGAGGCCTGAGTCCCTATCTCTGTGGAGTACCCTAGGAGCCTAGGACTGCCTATCCTGACTTTATAGGTACTAGAGGTTTCAAGTTTAACCCCCTATTCTTTGGGGTTCTGTGTCTCTTGGAATAATGCTAACAGGCTCCCCATTCTCAGAGATTTATTCAGCACACAAGCATTTCAAAGGCTCTGAGAATCCAGCAGACTGTAAGCCCAGCATTTTCTGTACTATGAAGTCCTCCTGGTGTGGTGCTGTGGGTTTATGCGCTGGACTGCAAAGTTGGTTTGAACCGCAAGGTCTGTGGTTCACGCTCAGTAGCCGCTCTTTGAAAATCCTATACCAGGTCCCTATGGGGTCAATACTGATTCGATGGCACTTAACAATAACAACAACAACACATTAAAGGATCAAGGACTCACTTTGAAAAATGCTGTGGTAGACACTCAACAGTTACTATCTCATTTAACCCCTCAATACCCTGAAAAAAAAAACAAAAACACACCAAAAAACACACAAGACTCCAAACCGGTTACCATCAAGTCAATTCTGACTCGTAATAATGTTAAAGGACAGAGTAGAACTGCCCCATAGGGCTTCCAAGGTTGTAAATATTTACGGAAACTGACTGTCACATTTTTCTCCTGAGGAGCAGCTGCTGGGTTTCAACCACCAACCTTTCAAGTTAGCAGTCAAGCACATAACTACTGTGCCACCAGGGCTCCAACACTCTGAACAATAACTAGAAAAACTAGAAAACCATCTCCTCCCCCCAGACTGAGAAGTGCAGTACCTAGACACAGTATGGCCCTTTGTGTCACCAGCCCTAGAATTCTTGGTAAGTGGAATATCCTAATGAGCGTTTGTTGCAAGCAAGAGCCAAGTAATGGATGAGCAAATGTTAGCTTCCCCACTTGCCAGATGACAGAGTTCAAGTCCAGACAGTACCAGTGACCTCTTAAAAGAGATGGGGGAGGTCAGAGGCAGAGCGAGGATTTGAAGCCATTGCTGGTTGTAAATCTGTGAGGTTTTCATCACCCTGCACATGTGCCATTCTGTTATACAAAGGTCACAGCCAAACTCAACATCGGCCTGGGGGTGTGATTCTACATAGAAGTCCGGTCTTTGCCTACATATCCCCTGCTCTTCAGTGAGCACACATAGTCATACTGTGGAGGGGACGTGAAACCAACCACCCAGGGGTAGTTACTAAGTGGGTCTTACGTTTGCATGTAGGTATCCCTGATGACCACTCAGTGATATTCCCCTTCCAGATGCAGGTCACAAGGCCAGTTCCCCCCATCTGGTGGCCAGAGGGACAGTTGAACAGCATCACTGTCCCCACGGATGTTCCATTGCCATGGAGGACCTGGAAGGATCCCTTCAGGGGTGGCTTCACTTTACTACAGGTGCCTAGAGAGGAAGAGACAGTTATAAGGACCTGCCTTGGAAGCGCTTCAAGGCAGAGACCCAAGTCAGCCAAGACCCTGAACAAGAGCTGGTAAGTGCTGATACTGCCAAGCTGCTGTGTCCCAGGGCTGGTCCGCAGATGGTATCATACTGTTGGAGAGACTCCACAGAGGCCACCACAGGTCAACAGAAGAAGCAGGCACTCCACCAGCACTAGGAACAATCCCCTGGGAAAGTGGCAGTCAGAAGACAGTTGTTGCTGGTTGTCAAGTCACTTCTGACTCTGGTGACCCCATATGTGTTGAGTGGAGCTATGCAGCATTGATTTCAAGGCTTTGACCTTTGGAAACAGTCTGCCAGCCCTGCCTCCGAACGTGCCTGAGGTGAGTTCCAATATCCAACCTTTAGTGGAATATTTACCCATTTGTACCAACTAGAGACTTCTTAGAAGATTAAGGTGTTAATAAAAGAAACCAAGTAAGTGTTCAAAAAAAAAATAAAAGCAAATATGCAAACATTTATATAATAACTTTCTAACTATGGCTCCAAAGGAAGATGTCATTAACAACAACAACAAAAAGTATGAAGAAGTGATGGAATACATGAAAAAAACAAAAACAAAAAAAAACTTCTGTGACATTTTTTATAACAACTTAGATTCTAAAGTTAGAAAAATATGAAAAACATAGGCCAAAGTTTCAGAAGTCATAATTTATAAAGAGTTCGTATGTATCAATGAAAATGAACAGTCAAAGAGATTAATGGACTAAATGAATGAGCAGAAAATCTACAGAATAAATACAAATAGGAGAAGTGGCACCTGGGGTGGGCTTGGGGGGCAGGAAGCAGCAGGGAAGGGGATCCTGTCACCTTGGACAAAAAGGTGTTCAACAAGGAGCTGGACCTGTGGGTCAAGCAGCTGAAGGAGTATAAACAACTTAAATAGACCCAAGCGTGAATCCTGTATGAAAAGGCTAAGGGAAGTTTTAACAAAAGAATAAAATGTACAAGCTGTTTGTTGTCCTGCTACTATTTGTGAAGATGTTTTTTTTGTGCCACTGAGTTGGCTCTGACTCATAGCGACCCTGTATAGGGTTTCTGAGGCAGTAAATCTTTTTGCTAGAGGAAAGCTTCATCTTTCTCCTGTGGACGGACTGGTAGATTCAAAATACTGACCCTGTGGTTGGCAGCTCAGTTCATAATCCATTATACTATCAGAGCTCCTATGTATATGTGGACAGCATATATATATATATATTTTTTTTTTTTTCTTTTTTTTAAAGCAATAGTAATGTATGTCTTTCTATAGCAAACTAGGATCTGTCTTGGCATTAAACTACATTATGGACCTAACTGTGTGGTGATAATGATGAACAATTTGTTGTTGTTGTTGTTGTTAGGTGCCATCGAGTCGGAACCGACTCATAGCGACCCCATTCACAGCAGAATGAAACAATGTCTGATCCTGGGCCAACCTCACTACCGCTGCCACACTTAACGTCATCAATGCTGCTACCTGGCCAATCCAGCTCGTTGGGGGTCTTCCTCTTTTTCTCCTGACCCTCCATCTTACCAAGCATGATATCCTTCTCCAACGACTGTTCCCTCCTGACACTATGTCCAAAGTATGAGAGACAAAGTTTGGCCATCTTGGCCTCTAAGGAGCACTCTGGCTGCACTTCTTCCAAAACAGATCTATTGGTTCTTTTGGCAGCCCATGACACTTTTAGTATTCTCCTCCAACACCATAATTCAAAGGCACCAATTCTTCTACGGTCTTCCTTATTCACTGTCTAGCTTTCGCATCCATATGAAGTTATTGAAAATACCATGGCTTGGGTCAGGCGCACCTTAGTCCTCAAGCTGACATTTTTGCTCTTCAACACTTTAAAAACTTCCTGTGCAGCAGATTTGTCTAATGCAATACGTCGTCTGATCTCTTGACTGCTGCTTCCGTGAGTGTTAATAGTAGATCCAAGAAGAATGAAGTCCTTGACAACTTCAATCTTTTCTCCGTTGATAAGAATGTTGTTTATTGGTCCAGTGGTGAGGATTTTTGTTTTCCTGACATTGAGATGTAATCCATACTGAAGGCTGTGCTCTTTGATCTTCATCAGTAAATGTTTCAAGTCCTCTTCACTTTCAGCAAGCAAGGTTGTATCATCTGCATATCGCAGGTTGTTAATGAGTCTTTCTCCAATTCTGATGCCACGTTTTTCTTCATAGAACCCAGCTTCTCGTATTATTTGCTCAGCATACAGGTTGAATAAGTAAGGTGAAAGAATGCAACCTTGTCGTATACCTTTCTTAATTTTAAAACATTTAGTGTTCCCATGCTCTGAACAATTAGCCCAGTGAAATTCAGTACACATTATGTTCTAGATCAGTCACTCTAACAGTTTGCCTGTTGTATTTGTAAATAACTATTTTCCTCTGAACTGTTCAAACAAAATCCTTCATCTCCTTTGCACTTAGTTGAGATTTTAGCTATAGTGTGTTAACTGGCATGGATTATTAAAGTTGGAATTTTATTTTAAGGAAAATTTATAAGCTAGCTCCCACTTAATCTATTACTTTTTACTTTATTAAAATGTATAATCAACTAAAGAAAAGATTGTTCTTGGAAGTATGTTGTCATTAACATTTAAAGGAATTTCCCTTTATTTAAACTAAATTACTGTTTTATGTTGATCTGCATATTTGTCAAAGCATATAAACTCCCTTTCAAATAAACAAAAGAAATACAGAATGCCAACAGGCATGAAAAGATGCAGTTGCACTCATAGTAACGGCACCACACCCCTACACTGCCACCATGTAGACTGACTTACAGGGACCCTATAGGATAGAGTGGGAACATGGTGACTCCATGCAATAAGCACTGAACTATGAACAACAAGGTCCACAGTTAGGCCTACCAGCCACTCCACAGGGAAATGATGAGGCTTTCTGCTCCCATAAAAAAGATTTAAAGTCTAGGAAACTCTACACGGAGTCTTGGTGTGTTGCTATGAGCTAATGTGCTGGACTGCAAAGTGGGTTTGAACCACAAGGTCAGTGGTTGAATGAAGCTCAGCAGCCACTCCTTGGAAACCCTATACAGGACTGTTACACGTTGGAAGCGACTCAACGGCACTAACACCACCACCACCAAACCCTATACAGCTCGCTATGAGTTGAAACCAGCTCCATGGCACTTACCACTATAGGACAGAGTAGAACTGTTCCATAGAGTTTCCAAGACTATATATAGTCCTTATGGGAACAAGCTGCTTCAACTTTCTCCCAGCTGACAGATTTGAACCACCAACCTTGCAGTTAGCAGCCCAACACTTAACTCACTGTACCACTAGGCCTTTTTGTAATTGCAGGACTGTGAATTAAAATGATGACAGCTATACTCTGAGTCACCTATTTGGCAAAGGCTACAAGAAAACAACGATAATATGCAATGTCGGTTAAGATCTTGGCGAGTGGAGACCCTCTCAGATTTGGCTGGTAGGTGTACAGATAAAACTTTTCTGGATAGACTTTGGTGAAAGTATTAACAGCCTCAAATTGTGTATGCATGTGATTCAGGCAATGAAAATAATTAAGAATCTTCTGCAAAAATGTATATACCAGAATGTTCACCTTAGAGCTATTTACAATAATACAAAGTTAGAAATTACCCCATGCTCATTAGTAAGGTATTGGTGTAGTAAATAAAGGTACATTCAGACAACAAAATGCCACAATGTTATAACATTGATACTGTCCTTAAATAAGGACAAAGAGAGCTGTTCCTAATACAACATGTTGTTGTTAAGTGCCCTCAAGCCAGTTCCAACTCATAGCCACCCTCTATAGGATTTCCAAGACTAAATTGTTGCAGGAGCAGAAAGCCTCATCTTTCTCCCGCTGAGTGGCTAGAGGGCTCAAAACACTGATCTTGTGACTGGCAGTCCAGTGTTTATCATACAGAGTCATTGTGTGTCCATAAGCCACAAGAATTTTACGGAAATGAAAAGGACAGTACCTGGCACTTATACAGAAGTTACTGAGCACAGACTGCCATTCTATAGCTTTTCACGTATTTACTAATTTACAGAATAGACTGCTGAAGGAGAACTATTATTATCCCCACTTGTCAGATAGGCAAACTGAGGCAAAGGATGGTGAAGTCACTTCCCAAGGTCACAGAGACTCAGACCCCAGTCTGTCTACTTCACTCACTCACTTACTCTCACTTACTCTCACACACACACGCACACACATCCACACACACACACCACTTCATATCTTTTAGCTATCTGGTGTCTCTCACTCAGCACACTCATTGGAGGGAGCTGTCATGTTGTCCACGTGTCAGTAGTAGCTTTTCCTGTGCCAGAGCAGTGTGCCAAGGCTCCACTCCCTGCTGACGGGCACCTACAAGGCTTCCAGTTTTGGAGGCTGCTGATGAAGCTGCTGTGAGCATTTTTAAACTTGACTCCTAATGCCCAATGCAAGATGTTCTTTCTTCTGCTCTTCCAGTATTTCTGATTTTCGAATGTCTACTTCTGTGCTCATAGCAAAAATGGATTCTCAGGCAGCCCTATGTTAAAAGGGGGATATGAGACTCTTAAGTGCTGGAACCTGAGTCCTTTTGTACAGATGAGAGGCCCAAGACTCAGAGATTGGTGTGGCAGGTGGGTGGATGCAAGGTTCTGAGTCTGACTGCCCCCTTCTTCCACGTGGATTTGACACAACCATTCACAGACTCTCTGCACTTGATGTCTCCAGCTAGGATCCCCCTGAGTGCCAGGCCTGGTTGTCCAACTGCCCACTCAATCTGATGCGACCCTAATGATTTCACCTGCCTCACCTGCTCTGCATACAGCCTTCTCCATTACAACTAGTGGCTCAGGCCACTAGATGAACCTATCTAGATTCTGTTTTTTCAGTCTTCAACCAATTAATCAGCAAACTCTGTGGGCTCTGATTTCAAAATAGATGCCCAAGATGCAACTATTGGTCCCTCCCCTCCTGGAGCAAAAAAGAGTGAAGAAAGTCAAAGATACATAGAAATAATTAGTCCAGTAGACTAATGGACCATAGAAACCTCAGCCTTCATGCCTCTGAGACCAGAAGAGCCAGATGGTGCCAGGCTACCACTATCAACTGCTAGCAAAGGGATCACATTAGAAGATTCTGAACAGAGTGGGAGAAAAATATGGATCCAAACTCAAAATTACAAAAAAAGATCAGGTTTACTGGTTGGAAAGAAACTGATGGAACCCTGGAGACATTTAGTCACTTTCCAGGACTGGAACTGAACTCACCCCTGTGGCACAAATTTCAGCTAAACAATGGGCAGGTCTATCAAGGTCGGCAGTTTGAAACTACCAGCTGTTCTGCAGAAGAAAGATGAGGCTTTCTGCTCCTGTAAAGATTTACAGCCTCGGAAATCCTGTACAGGGTTGCCATGAATCTGAACCAACTCCAGGGTACATGACAACAACAACAATAAGGGGAATGATAACACAAGAGAGGTATACACTTCTCAAAATAATCAACCCTCTGAGATCAAAAGGGCAGAATTTGCCTAAGGACACGTTCAGAAAAGTTAGGAATGAAAAGAGGAATGGAACAGAGAAACACAGGGAGGAAGTGAGATTAAGAGATTTTGCACTATGGGGATTACTATTAAAACATGAAAAAATGTGTAAGAATGGTTTAGTGGAAATTTGATTTGCTCTGTAACCCTTCACTCAATTAGCAACAATTATATATATTTATATATGAGTACAGTGGTTCCATAAAATAAGCAATCGACTGGGAACCACAAGGTTGGTAGTTCAAGCCCACCAGCTGCTCTGTGGGAGTAAGATGAGACTTTCTGCTTCCACAAAAGATCTAAAGCCTTGGAGACAGTATACAGTTGGTTCTGACTCATAGTAACCGTAGGCACACAGAAGGAAACACTGGCCGATCCTGTGCCATCCTAATGATTTCATCTTCAGACACTATTTTGATACCATTCCACTGCTATTCATAAGGTATTCAGTGGCTAACCATTCAGAAGCACTCCCCCTATCCTTCTTACTAACCTGTCTTTGTCTGGAATCTCCACTGAAACCTATTCATCCTGGGTGACCCTGTAAGCATTTAAAATACCAGTGGCATGGCTTCCAGCATCATGGCAATATGCAAACTGACAGACGAGTGGTAGAAAAATGGCTACATTAAGTAACAAATAGGCAAACAATTTGAGCAGGCACATCATCAAAGAAACCATGTTGTTGTTGTTAAGTGCCATTGAGTTCGTTCCAACTCATAGCAACCCTGTACAGGGTTTCCAAGGACTAGCTGGTGGGTTGGAATCACCAACCTTGCAGTCTAGTGCTTATCCTACATCACCAAACCAGGACTCCAAAGAAGCTATTCAGATGGCAAATAAGCACATGAAAAGATACTCAATGTCATTATTGTTGTGTGCCATCAAGCTGAAGTCAACTAATGGCAACCCTACATATGACAGAGTAGAGCTAGTTCCACAGGGTTTCCTAGGTTGTGTGTCTTTACTGGAGGACTTTTCCAGGTCTATTCTCCCATGGGTTTGAACTGCTGTACCACCAGGGTTCCTTCAACATCATTGTTGTTGTTTGTAGGTGCCATCAAGTCAGTTCTGACCCTCAGGGATCCTATGTACAACAGAACGAAACATCCTCACAATTACTGCAACGCGTGAACCCTTGCTGCTGCCATCCATCTGTGTTGGGGGTCTTTCTATGTCAATCCATCTTGTTGTGGGTCTTTCTCTTTTTGAATGACCCTCCACTTTTCCAAGCATAATGCCCTTCTCCAGGCAGTGGTCCAGAGGAGCATTCAGGCTTTACTTCTTCCAAGACAGATTTGTTTGTCATTGATACATTTGATATTCTTCTCCAATACCATAATTCAAATGCATCAATTCTTCTCCGGTCTTCCTTATTCACTGTTCAACTTTCACACCTATACGAGGCAACTGAAAGTACTATGCGTCAGGCACATCTTAGTCTGCAGACTGACATCTTTGATCCTAAACACTTTCAAGATACAGCAGATTTGCCCAAAGTAATACAGAGTTTGATTTCTTGACTATTGCTTCCATATGTGTTCAATCTTTTTTCCATTCATCATGATGTTATTTATTGGTTCAGTTGTGATGATTTTTGTTTTCTTACATTGAGTTGCAACCCATACTGAAAGCTGTTGTCTTTAATCTTCATCAGTAAGTCCTCTTCGTTTCCAGCAAGCAAAGTTGTATCATCTGCATATCACAGGTTGTTACTGAGTCTTCCTCCAATCCTAAAGACACATTCTACATATAATTCAGCATACAGATTGAATAAATGTGGTGAAAGAATGCAACCCTGGGACAGACGTCTATGATTTTAAACCTTCAGTATTTCCTTGTTCTGTTTGAATGACTGCCTCTTGATCTAAACACAGGTTCCTCATGAACACAATTGAGTGTTCTGGAATACCCCATTCTTCACAATGATATCCATAGTTTGTCATGATCCACACAGTTTAAAGCCTTTGCATAGTCAAAAAAGGGCAAGTAAACATCTTTTTGGTATTCTCTGCTTTCAACCAAGAGCCATTTGACGTCAGCAATGATCTCTCTCATT
>NW_006408930.1:1633950-1666061 GCF_000296735.1 Chrysochloris asiatica | reverse complement strand
TTGAGAATGTTGTTTACTGGTCCAGTGGTGAGGATTTTTGTTTTCTTTATGTTGAGGTGCAACCCATACTGAAGGCTGTGGTCTTTGATCTTCATCAATAAGTATTTTAAGTCCTCTCCACTTTCAGCAATAAAGGTTGTATCCCCTGCATATTACAGGCTGTTAATGAGTGTTCCTCCAATCCTGATGCTGCATTTTTTGTCATATAATCCAGCTTCTTAGATTATTTGTTCAGCATACATGTTGAATAAGTATGGTGAAAGGATATAACCCTGGTGCATATCTTTCCTAATTTTAAACCATCCAGTGTTCATTTGTTTTGTTCAAACAACTGCCTCTTGGTCTATGTATAAGTTCATCATGAGCTCACTTAAGTGTTCTGGAATACTCATACTTTGCAATGTTGTCCATAGCTTGCCATGACCCACACAATCAAAAGCCTTTTCATAGTCAATATGCACAGGTAAACATCTTTCTGGTATTCTCTGCATTCAGTGAAGATCCATCTGACGTTAGCTAGTTAGTCATTCCCCACGTCTTCTGAATCCAGCTTGAACCTCTGGAAGTTCTCTGTCAATGTTTGTTTGCAGCTGTTTTTGCTTTATCTTTAGTAAAACTTTACTTGCGTGGGATATCAGTGATATTGTCCTATGATTTCTGCATTCCGTTGGTTCATCTCTTTTTGGAATGATCATAAATACAGATCTCTTCCAATCAGTTGACCAGATAGTTGTCTTCCAAATTTCCTGCCATAGATGAGTGAGTGCCTTTAGAGCGGCCACACTTTGTTTAAAGATTTCAATTTGTATTCCATCAATTCCCAATACCTTGTTCTTTGCCAATGCCTTCCATGCACCTTGGACTTCTTCCTTCAGGACCATTGGCTCTAGATCATATGCTACTTCTATAAATGTTTGAACATCAACCATTTCTTTTTGGTACAGTGACTCTGTGTATTCCTTCCATTTTCTTTTGATGCTTTTTTTCTTCATCATTCAGTATTTTGACCATAGAATCCTTCAGTACCACAAGTCAAGGTTTGAATTTTTTCTTCAGTTCCCTCAGCTTGAGGTCTTTGCACATTTTGTGATAATATTTGACTTTGTCTTCTCAAGATGACCTTTGAAAATTTCTGCCCAGCTCTTGTACCTCCTCACTTATTCCATTTGCTTTATCATCTCTATACTGGGGAGCAAGTTTCACAGTCTCCTCTGGCATCCATTTTAGTCTTTTCCTTCTCTCTTGTCTTCTCAGTGACCTTTTGCTTTCTTCCTGTATGATGTTCTTACAACTCTTTTGGTTTCGGTCTTTAGTGTCTAATGTATCAAATCTGCTCTCAGATGATCTCTAAATTCAGGTGGGATATGTTCAAGGTCATATTTTGGCTCTCGTGGACTTGTTTTCATTTTCTTCAGTGTCACTCTGCATTTACACATAAGCAATTGCTGGTCTGTTCTACAGTCTGCCCCTGGCCTTGTTTTGGCTTATAGTATGTAGTTTTTGTACCCTCTCTTTCTACAGATGTAGTCAGTTTGATTTCTGTGTATTCCATTAGCAGAAGAGAAATGGTGGCAGCAGAGGCAGGAGACATCACAGTTGGCTTCCCAACCTGATCTGGAGATTGGAGACCCTCAAAATGTGTTTACTCATAGTAAGAAAATAGAAAATGCTTGAGTAAGGTCCAGGTTCCTGTCCCCTAGTTATGTGATGGAAAAATTGGCACACTAGGTTTCTCTGTTGATTAGTCAGAAAATATACTTACATACAACAAAGGAGGAAATGCTCTGTGATGAATATTACATAATTTAAGAGAAAGGTTGGGGTCCTGGTATTGTCTTATAACTACCTTGTGACTATGATTCAGGGCTGCATGATTACAATTTGACCCCAGCCACCATTGTTGTTGTTGTTAAGTGCTGTTGAACCGTTTCTGACTTATAGTGACCCTGTATAATAGGGTTTCCAAGGAGCGACTGGTGAGCTTGAACCGCCGACCTTGTAGTTCAAACTGCCCTTGCAGTCCAGCGCATTAACCTGCAGTGCTACACGAGTACTCCAGCCACCATATGCCCAGATGATTTAAACCCTAGGATCAATCCTGCAATCTTTTTTAAGCCTGTAATTGTATATGTATCCTGCTTCTCTTATACCACCTTTGACAATGATGTATTCATGAATAACCAATTAGAATTTTTCTGAATTTCACTTTCTACTGTAAAAGTGCATTAACTGATCTCTAACTGTGATTCAAGGAGCCCTGGTAGCATAGTGAATTATGGGTTGGGCTGCTACCTTCAAGGTCAGCAGTTCAAATCCACCAGTTACTCTAAGGGAGAAAGATGAGGCTTTCTGCTCCCATAAAGATTTATAGCCTTGGAAAATCTAAACAGGATGGCTATAAGTCAGAACTAAGTCAGTGGCACATAACCACCACCACCACCAACTGTGATTCAATTAATTCTACTAGGCTCTTGTACCTGGTAGACTCCTAGTGTGGTGCTGTAAGATAAGTACCGGACTACTAATCACATGGTTGGTGGTTCAAACCCAGCAGCCATTCCTCAGAAATCCTATACAGGGTCTCTATGAGTCAGAACAGACTCAACGGCACTTAACAACAGCTACTTGTGCCTGATACATGTGGCAGATCCCTTATCTGAATGATTGTCTTTGTCTTGGCTTAATAAAAATCTCTTTTGATTAAATTTAAACCTGAGGTCTTTTTTCTCCTGCCACAGACCCTCTGGAGCAAGAGAGCTGAGTTCCTTTGGGCAGAAGGCTTGCTGGTGGAGTGGGGTGCCCCTGGGAACTTAGTGGAACTAGACTTACTGACCCACAGAGTGAGAAAACTGAGCACCCTCAGTCAGGAGACTTGTTGGTGGAGTGGGGTGCCTCTGTTGTAACACTTACTTGAGCAGGGCAGAGATGGGCCAACAGGCCGATGGACTGAGGGACAGAGCCCTGTCTGTGGGCATGACTGAGAAGCTTTCCTGACCGAAGAAAGAACTGTATCCTGAGGATTCTCTGATCCAAAGTCGTAACCTGTTACTTCCCTAACGAACCCCATAATCCTGAGTATTGTCTGTGAGTTTTGTGTTCTCATTGTAACTAATTATCAAACCCAGCTGAGGAGTAGAGAAGGCTGTGGGAGAGCTGGTTGCTGCCAGAATTAGAAAAGGGCTAAACAGAGGAAGCATGTCTGACTTCTGCTTCATAGAAATCAGCTTTGGGCTATTGATCTTGATTCTCCTTCCCCCTGGTGAAGTTAGAAGAGGTCAGATGCTTTCACCATGTTGTTTTTATAGCCCCTTGTATGAATTTGGAAAAGGTACCTCCTAAGAGGCCACTCTCCCTGAGGGTAGATCAAGACTAGATCTCATTGTACCCACCTCATCATTGGGCAACAGCAGGAGAACAGCAAAGTTGACAGACTTTGTACAGTACACAACCTGCCCAACTGAACATGGCAATCCTGGCTGGGTTGGGCCAGAGTGTAGGTCTGTCCCACACAAATCAGAATTTGGAATCAGATGACCTTGAACTCAAATCCTGGCTGACTTCTGAATATAACAGTTTCTATTTGTGTACATCTCAGCTCCTCAGCTATGCCCACCCCTGTGGCCTCTCAGTCCCACTGCCTGAGGGGCCAGACAGGACAGGGAAACAAATGCTTCCAGGTGAAGCCTTCATCCAGTGACCTAGGGAGTTGGTGGATAAATGCTCATCTCCCTTGTCCCTGAGGTAGGATCATACTACACTGTGAGAAAGCCAGAGTGGCCTGCTTCTCCCAGCTTGGCCCAGATGTTGTCCTGTGAAACATGCACAGTCTCCCATACCACTATCAGACCATGACACCCTGTGACTGTGGTGGTGAGACCGAAACACAAGCCCACTTCATAACTGCTCCTAGGCCAAAGAAAACTAAGATCACTGTGCAAACAGTAAATAAACACAACATCCTTCACCTAGGCAATTGAGTGATGGCTGTTGCGTTAGTGATGCTTCACCTTCTAGATGAAATTTATGAAGATGCCAATCATAGACTAAGACTGCTTCCTGTTGGCATTGAATGCTTCCACTCACCCTCTTCAAAGTTTCCTCACCATAGCCCCAATTCTCTGACCAATCCTTTTTAACCCCTCTAATGGAGAAGCCCTCTAATGGTCCATGGTGAGTGCTTACTCTCACTGCAGCAAGTCTGAAAACCCCACTTTGCTCCGTTTTAGTTGTGCAGTAGGAGGTCTTGAGCAGGAGAGTAATGAATTCACTGCAGTGACCTCTGGGCCTAAGTTGCCTGAGCATTCAGCCTGTGTTGCTTTCTTCCCTTCTCTGCCTTACCTCGCTCCCCTGCTCTGTTGCCTCCCCAGTGAAATGCTATCATTCAAGCTCACTTAGCAGGGCCTGTGCTGCTTGAAGCCATGGAGTGGGGGTGAGAAATACGGTCCCTACTCAGAAGTTTGGTGAGGATGAGAAAGAAGATCCCATAGGGCACTGGGCTTGGGGCCACACAGCATAGTGACAACTCCCTGATTTGGGGAAATGAGGTGCTTTGAGTCTAGACCCTGATATTGTTCTTCTTCAGAGTAGGATGGACTGTTAATTCAAAGGTATCAATCATTTTCAGATTTCTCTGTGGGGCAGGTTTTGAGGAGGTGATTTATTCTTTTGAGTTTCAAAAAGTCATACAGAAAGCCAAGATCCCTTTCTGGAATGGAGGGGTCAAGAGAAGGAGATGATATCTCTACACCATGGTATAAAGGTTGCTTGCATTGTGTCTGGCATCTTAAAAGCTTGCAAGCAGTTGTCTAAGGCATGGTTGCTCTATATTTGCCTGAAGCAACAGGGGAAAAAGTCAAGACTAGGAGGAAGATATGGAGTATGTGACTAATTGCCTTCAGGAACAACTGCCTCCTTTGCCATGAGCCCAGAGGAGCTGTATGGCACCCAGCTACCATTACTAAACATTCTGATCAAGGATTCTGTAGAAGAATCTTAATCAAAAGGGAGAAAATGAAAAACAGAATTTCAAATTCTCATAAACTCTGGACTTTCTGGAGCCATGGAGGGTGGATGAACGCCAAAACTATTGCCCTAAGATAATCTTCAAACTTTAAACCAAAAACATGCCCTAAAGTTTTCTTAAAACCAAAAATTAGTTCAGCTGAACTAGGAGTCCTGGTGGTGCTGTAGGATAATCACTGGTCTGCCAACCACAAGTCAGCAGTTCAAACCCACCAGCCACTCCAAGGGAGAAAGAAGAGGACTTCTGCTCCCATAAAGATTTTTTTTTAATGTTTTATTGTGAATTATGTGATAGTTTACGTGAGAGAACATTAGTTTTGCATTCATCCTATCGTATATCGTTTCATTGTCATGGTTACAATCCCCTCCATGTATCATCAACCAACCAAAGGATATACAAGCCTGCCCCCTGGTTGTCAGCACACAGCCCCTCTCCTTCTCTGTGTCTAAAGTCCCCAGCTGCTCCATCTCTGCCTCCATCTCTGGCATCACTGCTTCTCTGGGTAGGGTCCTGCTCTCTGCTCTTCTCCCTTCATGGTCCCAGGAACCTCCACTCCTAGACTGCAAAGTTAATCACTCCCCTCCTTTTGCTACAAAATGTCTACCTTTACATTTCCATCCTTCACAAGCAGTCCTGATAACAATTATTCACTATTGTATCATAAGAGACCTATACCCATCTTCTTTCATCAGCCCCGCCCAGACAGATTGGATACTACTCAGTGGAGATTCTACCTTCCTCCATGCCTTCTGGATCTAGGTTCCCTCTTGAAAGCTTGTAAGCCAGTCATTTCTTGCCTTTGTAGCCCCCCCTTCCCCCATTTTGAGTATCCAATGTCCAAGTTGCCCATCCCTGTCTACTCTGTATGTGGAGGGAGTGGGAATGATCCTTGCTGTAAAGACTTGTTCCCTCTTTTGAAGTGTAGACATAGGTGTAGGTCAAGTTCATCAAATTGTATCCAATTACTCTTTTTTCCCTCTTCTTTCTTCTTCTAGTTGAGCTTTGATTATCCAGCCATTGAAGCCAGGTCAAGCGAGTATTATCTGCAAGTGTGGGTGTTCTTGTACATATGCCCTCTCTTCTTATCAGCTGGATGCTTCACTCTCCATTCTAGTCCTCTGTGGCTATGTCACTGACTCTGGGCCCAAGAGTCCTCTGGACTTGCCACACTGCTGGCCAACCAGGTCTCCACCCGGGTTCACAGGAGCCTATTGAACATTGTAGGGCTTAGCTTGCAACCTCATTGCTGTTTTTCCCTCACTTCCCCTTATCGGTGATGAACGTGGTCACCAATCAGAGCGTGTATTTCCATTGAGTCTTAGTCTTGGAAGGGCGTTTGCTCTGAGGGGGCATGCCCCATAAAGATTTACAGCCCCAGAAGTCCTATACAGGGACACTATATGCTCTAACCAACTCCATGACAGTGAGTGAGAATGAGTGGGTAAAGAATTTCTGCCTTGAGCGTCGTGCTTTTTTTAAGATGTATGTGGGACCAAATTGACCACAGCCACTAGAAAGATTTGATAGGAAACTTAGGGGCAGTGAGTTTATGTTAACAGGGGAGGAACAATTCAGAAAGCAGCGAGAATTAGAGGAATGTCATCAATATCACTGCCTTGTGCATGTAGAAACTGTTGAATTACTGTATATTTTGCCACACATATTCTCAACTTAATGTGGCGCTGTAGGATAAAGCACTGGACCACAAGGTCTGTTTGAACCACAAGCTCAGCGGTTCAAACTCATGAGCTGCTCCTTGGAAGCCCTATACAGGGTCACTGTGAGTTGAAACCAACTTGACGGCACTTAACAACAGCAACAAATTCTCAGCTACAACAACAAAATAAAAATTGTTTTTAAACTGCATTTCTAGTGGGTGGTAGGACTAAAGAATGGTTTTGTGTGCCTTGGAGATGCTGAAGGGAAGTACGGCCAGGGCAGCATGTTGAAGAGCAGCAGTTAACCATGTTTTCAGGTGCAGGAGATAGAAAAATCTTACTC
Organism: Chrysochloris asiatica; assembly: GCF_000296735.1. NCBI lineage: Eukaryota > Metazoa > Chordata > Mammalia > Afrosoricida > Chrysochloridae > Chrysochloris > Chrysochloris asiatica. The sequence goes on along the minus strand of NW_006408930.1, from coordinate 1,659,037 downwards.
CAAATGAAATTCATTCACTCACACAGCTACTGTAGATGACGCTTGATCTAGCAGATTATGGGCCTTGTCAGAGATCAGAATTTTTACTAGAAGTCTTTGTGTTCCAAGATGGCTGTCCAAGCTGAGCCAGAGGAGTGGTCATCCTGGGCCACCTGGCCCAGCTCTTATCTCAAGCCCCAACTGAAATCAAGGGCAGAATCTGCTTCTCTATAAACCTTTGGCCTCCCAGAAATTCAGGGCTGTTGGAAGAGGAGCTGAGAAGTGGCACTGAGAAAACCACATCCATAGCAGAGGGAGGGGCATAACCTTGGGCTCCTGGGTCCCAGATGGCCTATATCCAGCCTCCAGCAACTCCTCTCTTCAAAGTGGCTTCTGCTGCTGTCCTTGAGCCCCCATGGAGCACTTCATGTCAGCCTGCTGACTGGAGAGGGCCTGAATCCAGCTGGGGGCAGTGTGGGGCATCAATAAATGGCAGTAGGGGAATGTTGGGATATTGCACTGAGAGCGCCCTATCCCCAGGAACCTACTGCATGCTCTCAGGAATGCCACTGAGGGTGGGCTTCTTATGGCCTCTACAAGCAGGGGAAGGTGTCACACGGATGTTACCTGGGGTACAGGGTGGTCATTGTTGTTAGAAGTTTTATTATACCCTTGTGTTCTAAAGCCTGCTAAGTGCCTCATCCTTTTCAGAGCACTGTGCCTGTCAAGCAGGACATTGTTTTAGCACCCCCAGTCAGCTGGCGGATGGAGTAGGTCCTGGGGCCAGGCCATGCAGGAATGGGCAGAACGTGGGACAGGGTCTGGCTGCTCCCCCAAGGCCTGCCTTGACCTTGCCTACCTCCTTGGTCTACCCTAGGTAACCAACCTCCAGTCATGCACTCTGACTGGATTGGAAGAAGAAACCCTGGACTAGAAGGAGGAGGCTATGTGAGCCCCTTTTGTTGTTGTTAAGTGACATTGAGTCAGGGTTTCCAAGGAGCAGCTGGTGGGTTTGAACCACCAACCTTGTGGTTAGCAGTCCAATGTTTATCCTACATTGCCACACAGGGACTCCCCTTAGGGCCTCAATTTTCTTTATTGTAAAATGGAGCCAAGGATTCCTCCACCCAGAGAGAAGTTAATGTGAAAAGGGTCTTGGGAATGGGTCCATCTGTCTGGCATCTGGAGCAGGTAGCATGCAGAAAACTGTAGCAGTCAGCACAGCATTTGCAAAGGTGAGAACAAGCGTGGTGTGTTCTGAAGGCCTGTGTGGTTGGAGCCTGGTGACAAGGGGGAAGTGTGAGCAGGGCCAGAGTCTGTAGGGCATTGTCCAACCCCCTTAGTCCCACAAATCCACATGGCATCCAGCGATTTGTTTCTCTCATGGGCATGGACACTTAGGTGGACAGGGCCTGGCCAACCTCACCTACTGCTGTACCCAGTGCCTAGCACCGTGCCTGACACACAGTAAGTGCACCAGTCATGCCTGGTGAATGAACAAATGGATGTGTGAATGCATAAATTTCACTTAACCCTTAGCTCACTGTGTGATCTTGAACCTTGTATTTCCTTCTCTGGACCTCAATTTCACTACCGCCCAGATGGCTTCCATTGCCCTTTGAGTTGTGGCTTGAAGAAGAATCTGACCTCCCTGGCCCTAGTGGGGGCACACATGTGCCCAGGTAAGCTTGTCAGTGGTCACCTGATACCCATGGCAGGAGCTTGGGCTCTGACCACCATGCAGGATCTCTGCCAGTCAGCACCTCTTGGCTCATTTCTTCCTGTAATTGCCTCTCTTCTGTCTCTTCTACTCTCACTTCTGTAAAAATCTTTCGGCTACAGGTAAGCATCACACTTCAACATAACTTCTGGATCTGGCACCTGGTACTCCAGGCTGCAAGCTGGGCAGAGGAGTCCCTTACCAGACCCCTGTCTCTGGTGGTGTTGGGGCACCCTTAGGCCCTGTCCTGTCCCATCTGATGTTCTTCGTGTCCAGAGGCCCCAGCCACCCCTCTTAGCTCAGTCCACTGGTCTCCATCTTCTTCTCCTGAAGAATGGCTTCCTCTGCTTGCACAGTGGGGACTCAGAAGGGAGGTACAGGAGGTAGAGTCCAAGAGCCAAACTGTGCCTACACCTGGTGGGGAGGGGGGCGGGGATAGGGGAATGGAGAGTGCCCATGAGGCAGAGTGGGGCCAATGGAGTGGGAGTAGAAGCCCAGGCTCAGGGAGCACCCTGCCACATCCAGGGAGACTGGGCCCCCTTTCAGCGGCTTTCCTCCAGGGAGCATGAGGGGGCAGATGCTTTCCACCTTGAGGGACCTCTATGGCTGGATCCTGTGAAGGCAGGCTGCTGGACTAACAACAAGCCCAGTCTTGAATGCTGTGCAACTTGTGTAAGCCCTTCTCTGAGTCCTACCTTTCTGTTCTGCGAAAGCATCCCAAGGATGGTTTGAGAGAAGAGGCCAGTTTTGCAGCCTGCCTGGCATCTGGATGTTCTGTAAGGGACAGCCCTAGGGGCTGGATCTGTTGCTTTCACCATATCTTGGGCAAGGCCCAAGGGTTGCCTACCTCAGGTCCCACGGTAAGACAAGTCCACAGTCATATGGAACTAAGTGCCTTCCATGCCTGTCCTGCACCCACAGACTTGTCTTCAGGCCCTTCACACTGGCCGGCCACTAGGCATGGCCCACCTAAGGTTGCTCTGGACCACATGTGTCAGATGACAGAATTAAAATATTTAAAAAATCAGGTTCTTTCACAAAAACACCTGGATTGCTTTTGCCTCTTGAGACACTGGAAGATCTGAACACACAGGTCACACCTGCCCTTGGGCATGTTCAGCTGGGACTCCTTACCTGGCCAGGGTGCCACGGGCTAACTGCTTGATAGATCTGTAGGGACCTGGGGGTGGTCCTGCTGGGGCCGAGGGGCCTCCTTCCTGTCTCCAGCTTCACCCCAACATCCCCACCATGGGACCTGTTAGAGCCCTGCCATTGGCATTCCTCCTCTGTTCATCAGCGCCCAGCTCCATTTAGACCAGGCCCTACAGGACACAGCCTGAGCCCTTGTCATATGCTGAGCTGGCTCCTGTTTCAGAGCAGTGGAACCCCTCCTACAGAGACCTGATGGATGGTGGGGGGCTCACTCCAGGTCACCATACCTGCCAACCCCACTCCACTACCATGCTTTTGTTCCTTCCACCCTGGCCACCATTAGTGATATTATACCTGCTTGTGTCCCTGACAGACAGACTGTCAGCTCCAGGAAGGAAGAGCTCATCATCTTCTGTACATAGTTCAGGTTTCCTGAGAGAGTGGGGAAGGGATGGGCAAAGGGACCAGACCCCCTCACCATGCCAGCTGGACACTGGTTTCATTGACAGTGATGAGATGACAGTGCTCTATTGAATTCCTGAGCTGCTGAGGTGGCACTGCACCTGCCTTGCCGTGGGGGCAAAAAGTGAAGACATGGGGGAGGGGAACCCTCCTGAGGTGACTCAGGGAGGAAGCTCAGGTTGCTCCTGGTAGGCACAGAATTTGAGAAGGGGTGGTCTCTGGGCCTCACTCTGCCCCAGCTGATGTTATTCCATGTAGGTTGCCCACAGGGCTCTGGGAGACCCTGCCTCTGGATCATCTCCACCCTTCAGCCCCACCTACAGCTGGTGGGGGACTCAGCAGGGCGTCTGCCTCTGTCCAATGTGAGGAGGGAGAGGGAACATTAGGGGTTGTGATGAGGTGGCAGGAATGAGGCAAGGCTCTAAAAGGTACTTCATTCCCTGTGAAGTTCCCTCTGGGCACCTATGAATGAATGGACAAGTTCCAGTGCAAACCTGAAGGTGGTGAGGGAAAGCCGGAAGTACACCAGCACTTAGCGGTGTGTGAGAGCCAGTGGGAGGGCTGGCTGGCAGTGACTGCTGCTCACTTTCAACCCAGACAAGGGAGGTGTTGGTGTTGTTGGTGGTGGTGGGGTTGTGGGTCAGAGCTGGGCAAGTGGTTTGGCTGCATTTCCTGTTTCCTTGAGAAGCTGAAGTAGCTAGAGGTCACACCACCACCACCACCACCATTACCCTCAGGACTCCTTTAGAGCTGGGCCAGGCCTCCTGCAGGCAGGAAGGGCCTGGTTCTTCCATCACTCAGGACCAGGGCAGAACTGCTTCCACTCCCCCAGCCTCAGGTTCAGGTGTAAAGTGCAAATGCACCATAGGACGAGTAGGGAGGCCCAAGTATATAGCAAGACATGGCCAGCACAGGCACAGGGGTGGCGGGGGATCTTCATAAGTTGGCCTGAGTCTTGTTCCCCGCACCTGTGACCAGTAGCCCAGCCCAACCCTTTCAGTCCCTAGGTCAGAGGCCCTAGTTTACTCAGGGTTGGGTGGAGGCCACCCTGCAGACAGGTATCCTTGTGTGGTGCTGTATTACGCTGCTGGGGAGGTGCCAGGGCCCACCTTCCCTTTCCAGAAGGGCTTGCCTTCCGAAACAACTAGACACTGCTCCACCATCATCCCTAAACACCCCCACTCTTTCTCCCAGAGGCCTTGGGGACTCTGATGCTAACACAACTCACCCCCATGGCCTTCCTAACATTCCCCAACACCTCACACGGTGCATCATTAACCTGAGTGTCTACTGGCTACTCAAGATGACCTCTCCTGTCTACCTCACAGCAGACTCAGAGCTTAATCCAGCCCCCATAGCTCAGAGCCCCTGCATCACCAGGAAGTCTCTGGAGACCCCTCAGCAGATGACGTTGCACCTGCAGGCCTGGATTGTGAAGCCCCTACACTTCCCTCTCCTTCTCCCCACCTGCTGACTGTGCAATTTGAAGTGACAGACTGAGTACCCCTCTGAGCTCCAATCCCATCTTTCACTGTGAACATGAAATGAATTGGTTTTTACTCACCACCATACCAACTCTGTTGTCTGCCCACCACACTTGCCCATAATGGGGCCACCTTGTGGGGGACCACCTTGTGGGGGCAATAAAGAACTGAGGCTGCACAGCCCCTCTGCTAACTGCTGGCCTGCTGGCTGCCACCTTTTATTGGTATCAATGACACAATGCTTCCTAGAGAGCAGGCAAGTGAGCTCAGAGCCCCCACCCCTGTAGGCAGCAGAGATAGTGCATCTGGATGGAGCAGGAGGCCACTCACTTCATCCCAGCACTGCGCTGTGAGGTAGAGGAGGGGGCAACTTCCCCTACACACACACAAGCCTGCAGCCCCTGCCTCCACCGTGAGCCTTCAAGGACAGAGGAAGGATCCTGAGTCAAGAGAAGTTGGGATCCAGATTCATGCTCAGCTTCATCCAATGGAGACTACAGCAGAGGTTGCAGGTGGCAGAGGAGCTGGACACGGACCGGCCTGCCCTGCAAAGTGGCTGTGGACACTGGATAACCGGCTGTCAGACTGTCCACCAGTAGAGTAGGGTCTTAGGAAGAACCCAGATCACTGGGAGCACTGCCATGCTGACCCCTTTGCACTTTGCCTCATGGCCCTCAGACAATTTTTATGGAGAATTTACCCCTTCCCACCAGCCATACAATACAGGGTGATATTGGGCAAGTGACTGCCCCTCTCTGGGTCTCAGTTTTTCATCTCTAAAATAGGGGCGCCTACAGTGCCAGGTATTCCAGCACTGGGTCTGGTCTAGTGACCTAAGTTGGTCCGTCAGTCCCAATGTCCTTCTCCTGGTAGGGCAAACACAGGGGAGAATGTGGGAGTGTGAATGGTGGGCAGATGTACATGTGGGAGGTGACCTGGCTAGAGTGCATTTCTGTTCCTCATGGCACTCCATACCAGCACCCAGAGGCTGCACCACGGAGACCAGGACTGGGCAGGCGGGGGGCTTGGCCCACATCCCTGAAGCTGGCCCAAAGCTCAAATCGCAGAGCTCTGTATCCATTCAGCCGAGGTGTGGGGGGTCCCAGGGCTGGCTGGTGCCAGGTCCCCATGTGTGGCAGCACTGAGGGCCTCCAGCCATCGCTGTTGCAGCTCCGAGGTCTGGGTGTCCAGGTATAGGCACAGGTGTGCGTGGTGCAACTTTAGCATGTGCCTGGTGTCAGGCGCCTCCTCGGGGTCTGGGATGCTCACCTTGCAGCCAGGCAGTGGTATGGTGCGGAATGGTTGTCCATCCTGCAACAGGGAGAGATGGGGTGAGCAGGCTTCGCCTCCACCCTACTGCCTCCACCATTGTAGCCCATTCCACCACTGTATGCCCACAGTGGACTGGTGAGATGCCCGTCCTGCCTTGGACCAGCTGCGGCCCTTTCTCCTCTTCCAGCTGTCCCAGAACGAGACCACAGGCTGTGGTGCCCAGGTTGAACATGCCCTGCTCAACCTGATGCAGATGCAGGGTCCCTGACCACCTTTGGTTTGCCCCCAGCCCCACGGGAGAGCAAGCAGGGACTACCTGCGAATACAGGGGTCCCTCTGCAGGACACAGAGTTTGCCAGAGAGAACCTGAACTCAACTGCCCTTTCTTTGTCAGCCACAGAAACCTTCCTGGATGTGGGCTGGGACAGGAGGCTGGCTAAAAATGGCCAGCCCCAGCCTATGCCTGGATGGGGGGCAGTGTGGGTTCTCCCACCCTTCCCCACCCCTCTACTTCCACCAGTAGGGATGAGCCAGTAAATGAAGGGATGAATGAATGCCCTGTTCTTCCTTGAGGGGTCTGGTGATCATGGTGCTTCAGGGTGTGGGAAGGAGAGGATTGTCTGGGCAAAAGTACACTTGGCACTGGAGCCCACCTTGCCCAGAGAATGCTGGGCTTTCCCTGTTCTGGACATGCAGATGGTGGGGAGGGGGACCTGGCTGTGGGTGTGGTCTTTGCTGGGAGGGTCCCAGGACCAAGCCAGCCTTCAGTGATCCATTGTTTCTGGACTGCCCATTTTGGGTATCACCACCTATCTCTGGAGAGTAACATTTTAAAATGCCCTTTAAAGTAAATTTAGTGAGAAAAAAGTGGGCCAGTATCAGGAAGATAAGGGTTGAGTCCCTGATAATCTCAGGCTCCAGGCCTTCAGACAGGTGCAGCTGGAAGCCCTGAGCCTATGAGCCACTGTGTCGCTGAACCAGCCCATCAAGAGGGAGGATGCTGGGTATTTGGCCCAAACCCAGCAGAAAGATGCCTCCACCAAGATGGCCTCCTGACTCAGACCCTGAGTCAAAACTCAATGCATAGGCCTGGCACCTGGCCACCCTCCTGGGACTGGGAACATCTGTGGCCAGGTTTGCTGAGCGTAAGGCCTGTAGGGCCAGTACAGAACCACTCCTAGGATTTCAATCAACAGCTCCATTTCTAGGGCACACCATGCAAAATTGGTGTGGGGTAGAGGTGGGTTATCCTAGAAGGGATGAGAACAGTTGGGGATAGTCCTGGCCTGGGGAGGCAACTCTATGGCCCAGCCGGGTGACCCTGGCCAGGTCATGTCCCTCCCTACAGAACCTACAGGCATGGCTAGTCCTTGCCATGTGTAGTGAGGTCTCTAGCTATGGAAGCGGAGACCCTGTGTTTGGTTTGGCCAGGTTGCAAAGCCAGCCTGTCACAGCAGTGTGGTTCAGTGTTGAGTTCAGCACACTGGCTTTTCTCAGGATCTTCTTCCCCTCCCCAACTCAGGCCCAGCCCACCTCCTCTCCCACCAGCGCAGCCCTCCAAGGGGGTGGGGAGATGCACCTGGCTGCCTCCTTGCAGGTGCAGCACCTGTGGATCTGTTGTGGGGATGCTGGCCCACACCTCACTCCAGGCTTTGCTGTCTTCTGACAATTGCAGGGGGCCACAGAGCAAGCTGTTCTGGGGATCTGAAGCAGGTGGCTTCTGTGGACACAGAGTGAACACGTTAAGATGCTTCCTCACCTGTACTCTTCCTCCGTAAGGATGCTGCCAGGAAGGTAACAGGCCTTAGAAACCTGAGGAAACATGATTGAGGCCTGTGTGAGGTGCGTGGTGAGAAGGTACCAAACACAATCCAGAGCCCTACAAGGTCCAGGACCACTTGGTATAGAATGGGGTTTCCCAAATTGCAGGCTGGACTCACAAAGGGGACATGGAATAAATGGAGTGGGTCAAGATAAGCATTAAAATGTAATAGGAAAAAAAATAGAACAGAAAATACTAAAGTGTGTTTATAAGGTAAAGGGATTTGTGGCATTGTTGCAATTTGTTGTATATCATACACCAGACTCACACACACCAGACTCACATGCATCAGACTCACACACACCAGACTCACAACACCAGATTTACACACACCATACCACAGCTGCATACATGTGCACACACCACAGACACACATGCATACACCATGAACGGGAAACTTAGAGGTAGGAGATGGTCATTTTAAAGAATTTCCAGGAGACCGAAGCATGCAGCAAGCATTAAGAGCTGCAAGACTGTCTCATGTGAGAAGAGAAGAGTTCTCTTGTGTGGAAAACCACTTTATCTCCTAACCAACTGTCCTGGACTATACCTGTGTGAAAGAAGGGCTGGGAAGGGACCCACCCTCAGAAAGAAACAGAGAGGAGGAGCCCGTGGACAGATGCTGGAGGTCCTTTATATCTGCTGAGGATGAGCAGCATGTCCCCTTGGGTGGGCAACTCCCAGCCATGCCTTCCAATCCCAGTGACCTTTGTCTCCCATTTAACTCTTGGGTACAGACACTCTATGACCTGCAAGCTATGCCAGGGACTAGCACAGTCCTACTTCTAGAGACTCATCCAGTTCCCTGGGACCTGTGAACCCCACAGAGACCCCACATCTGTGCATGGCCCAAGGGAGCAAGAGCCTGATGAGGCTGCTGAGGGAGAGAGGATACATCTGTAGGGGCCCTTGTGGCCTACGCCCACCTCGGTGTCCTTCTTGGGCTCGATGGGTGCTTCAGTGCTGGGGCTAGCAGGGTCCCCTGCTAGGATCAGGAAACACTCCTTGCAGACTCGGTTCTGCCTGTTGTTCTCCACCTTGAACTCAGAGCACTTCCCACAGATGACCTGCAAGAGAGAGACCATCTGTGACCCCAGCTACTGGGGACAGAACACTGTGGTCTGGAAGTGTTGGAACAAGAAGGGCCATGACAGGGCAGGATGGGAGAAGAGCCCAAGGCTGTGTGCATGGGAATAAGGTTGGAGGAAGCTCATCAGTGTGGTCCTCTTGTGGGTTCCAGGTAAGTGGAGCAGGTTTCTGCTCACAGGGCATGGGAGTTGGGGGGAAGGCCACAGGAAAACAAGCTTTGATAAAAAATAAAGTGGTCCCAACTCTCTAGACCTAGGAGGAGTGTGGAGTCTGCACTGGGGCCATGTATACCAAGAACAACTATGATGTTGACATGGCTAGGACATATAACCCACAGAGCACCCCGTCCCCCACCAAGAGTGAGGGGTTGGAATGGACAGGTCAGGAAAGTCCACATGGCTCACGGCCTTTACTCCTAAGGTCCCTTTAGTCTGGCAGGAAAGGATGGATCACAGTGGAATCCAGGGGTCGGGGCACTTGCACTGCTGGAGTTCCATGATTTTGCTGAGACCAAATGAAGCAAATGATCAGGTGGGGCAGGGAGTAAGGCATGGGGAGAACCTGCTAGTGGATGGAGTGAGGTGGAGCCGGCGTAGTAAAAGGTCTGGAATAGTCACTGAGGGGTTTAATTTCCATCCATCTCTCTGGCTTAGTTCTACTCTATGAAGGGTGAGATAGGAGCACTGTGCAAGGCCCAGGCCAATATTGGGAAATAGCTCTATCCTCTCCTCAAGCCAGCTCAGGACTGGGTCTACTTGCTAACATAATGTTCAATTATTAATTATCTTATCTAAAAATATTTAAATCAGTGACAGGTCTTCTTGGGCAAAAGAGTTTTGGGGGTGAATGAGGAGGGGCAGTCAATGCCAACTGGTTGGTGCTCCCTCCTTGGGCTGCCAGCTACCTCCCTGTATCTCTTCCCAGATTCTCAGGCTGGAAGCTATGGGTGTTACCATTTGACTCAAGCCCACCTGGTCAGTAGCTGGCAGTATCGGCTACCTAGCACTATTTCCAGCACACTGAGTGTCTCAGACTCAGAGCTGACCAAGGTAATGTCTTGAGCCTCTATTTCAGAGGAAGCTGTTTCACAAGCTCACAGAGCTGTGCCTCCGCTCATTTGAAAAATGCAAGGTGGCTCTAGTTCCATGTCTCCCTCCTCCTCCCTCCTCCTCCCTCCTCATCTCCATGGGCAGTGCCTGCCACTCACAGCTCCACACTGCTTGCAGTGGTGTCTCCTCTTGGTGATGGAGTTGAAGGTCTCCCTGCAGCTCTTGCAGCTCTGTCTCTCTTTCTCTCGCTTTATTTTAGAGGAAGGCTTTCTGGACTCAAGCTGCAAGGAGGAATACAACTCTAGTCAGTTTGGAATCAGTGTGCCTCAAGCCCAGCAGTAGTGGCAGTGGTTCCTCAGAAACCAGACACAGAACTTCCTCGTATCCAGAGTGCAAGCTATTGGACTCTGATTGGTTGCGTCTACTTTACTTTTTTTTTTTTCCCCAAGTTTTTATTGTGAATTGAGTGAAAGTTTACAGGGCAGATCATCAGTTTTACATTCAACAAAACATATACTTAGTTTCATGACAATGATTATAATCCCCTCCATGTACCATCAGTTAACAGTATTTCTTGCTATTCATTTTAGCTCTTTTAAAAAAAAACACACACACACACAAAAAAAACACAACAACACTCAGGCATATATAATAATTTAAACCACCAAAGGGCATATACTGCAAGTCTGCCTCTTGGCCGCCAGCTCTCAGTCCCTCTCTTCCCAATGAATCTAGAGTCCTCATCTGCTCCCTCTCTCCATGTCCCCATCTCTGCCTCCATCTCTGGTGTGACCGCTTCTCTGAATATCGTCCTGCATTCTGTTTGTGCTCTTCTCCCTTGATGGTTCTAGAGTCCTCTGTTTCTGGACTTTAAGATTAACTACACCCCCGTTTTTGTTACAAAACTTTCACCTTTACAATTGTGATAGTTGCAATTAGTCATGATAACAATTTCTCACTATTGAATCATAAGACTCTAATCCCCATCTCTTTTTACCAGACCCATCTAGACAATCTGAAAACTATTCAGTGGGGACTCTACCTTCCCCAACACTCTTTTAAACTAAACTCCCTCTTGAAAACTTGTAAGCCAGTCATTTTTTGCCTTTATCACCAACCCCCCTCATTTTAGGCAGCCAATGGTCTAAGTTGCCCATCCCTATCTACCTATACAGAGGGGATCACATTGAAACTTGATGTGAAGACTTCTTGCCTCTCTGTTGGTATTTTGAGTATAAGTCAAGTTCATTGAATTATAGCAATTTACCCTCGTGTCCTTTATCAAAAACTGTTTTCTAATTTACTTTTTAAAAAATGTTTTATTGTGAATTATGTGATAGTTTACATGGAAGAACATTAGTTTTACATTCATCCTATAGTATATCATTTCACTGCCATGGTTACAATCCCCTCCATGCATCATCAACCAACCACAGGGTATATACCCTGCAAGCCTGCCCCCCGGTCGTCAGCACACAGCCCCTCTCCCTCTCTGGGTCTAAAGTCCCCAGTTGCTCCATCTCTCCACATCATCATCTCTGCCTCCATCTCTGGCATCACGGCTTCTCTGGGTAGGGTCCCACACACCGCTCTTCTCCCTTGATGGTCCCAGGGACCTCTGCTCCTAGATTGCAATGTTAATCACTGCTTTTCTTGCTACAAAATGTCTACCTTTACATTTACAACCCTCACAATCAGTCCTGGTAACAATTAGTCACTATTATATCATAAGAGACCTATACCCATCTCCTTTCATCAGCCCCACCTAGACAGATTGGATACTACTCAGTGGAGATTCTACCTTCCTTCATGTACTCTGGATCTAGATTCCCTCTTGAAAGCCTGTACGCCAGTCACTTCTTGCCCTTGTAGTGCCCCCATTTTGGGTAGCCAATGTCCAAGTTGCCCATCTGTGTATGGAGGGGGTGGGAATGATCCTTGCTGTAAAGATTTCTTCCCTCTTTTGAGCTACTGCATCCAGAGGTATAGGTCAAGTTCATCAAATTGTATCAGATTACTCTTTTTTTCCTCTTCTTTCTTCTTCTAGCTGAGCTCTGATCATCCAGTCATTGAAGCCAGGTCAAGTGGGTATTATCTGCAAGTGTGGGTATTCTTGTGCATATACCCTCTCTTCTTATCAGCTGGATGCTCCACTCTCCATTCTAGTCCTCTGTGGCTATGTCACTGACTCTGGGTCCAAGAGTCCCCAGGTCTTGCCACACTGCTGGCCAACCAGGTCTCCACATGCGTTCACAGGAGTTTATTGAACATTGTAGGGCTTAGCTTGCACCTTCACTGATGTTTTTCCCTCACTCCCCCTTATTGGTGATGAACGTGGTCCCCAACCAGAGCATGTTTTCCCACTGAGTCTTAGTCTTGGAAGGGGGACCTGACCACTTGCCTTGATGTCTCCTGGATGAGCAACTTGCTTATTCTTGTAGTAATCAGTCTATCTGCCTTTATTGTTTTGTATTTTTCCTGTCAGTCTTTCTTTCAAGAAGTACCTTCTGTTCTAACTGCTCCAGACTGATTTGCTTGTCCTTTCAAGTGGAAATTTAACACCTCTGAAGATTCTGGATGTTGTTCAGGATTCTACCTATGGTCTTATGTAATGCAGAGGCTCCACAGGAAGCCTCCTTCACTGGGCATGTTGTAGCCCCATTTTAGGTATTCCAATCAGTTATAAAGGAGCTCTGGTAGTGTAGTGGTTATGAATCAGGCTGTGAACGTCAAGGCAGCAGTTCAAAACTACCAGCTGTTCTGAGGGAGAAAGATGAGGCTTTCTGCTCCTGTAAAGATTTACAGCCTCGGAAACCTTGTACAGGGTTGCTGTGAGTTGGAACTGACTCCATGGCACATAACCACCACCACCACCAATCAGTTATAGGCAGAAGATGGACTTACAAGCTTTCTATGGTGATATTTCTGCCTATTCCTTTCTCTTCCTCTCAAGTGTCTATTTTATAATGGTATGTCAAGGAAACCAAGATTCATAAGACAGCCAAGCATCTTAACATTATTTCCCCCCTTTTCCCTATTCCAACCATGTTTCAATCCCTGTATCACAGAACCCTGTTGTTCCAAGGTTGTACAAACATCATTATTTACCTCTGTCCCACTTAACCCATGCAAACCTGTCTAATTGTTCTCCCATCTGCTTTGTTTTTCATTCCTCTCCCCCTTCTTGCATATTGCCCCCATCCCTAGCACCCAAACTATCCTGTTTCTATTCTTTGCCCTGTGCCCCACCTTCCCCTCCCTCCACTTACTCACCCCACCCCACCCCCACACACACACACATCCCAGTAGCCAGCAAAGATCTAATTTACTTTTATGATTATAATAGTAGTCCTGGTGTGGCACTGTAGGATAAACAATGGATTACTAAGAGCAAGGTCCACAGTTTAAACCCAATTATACCTTGAAAACTCTATTCAGAGTTGCTATGCATTGGAGCTGACTCAACAACACTTTAAAAGCAGACTCTGCCCTAGTCCCTGCCCCTCCATCCCAGAGGTGATCTGTTCATCCCCCGAGTAAGAGCCTAAGCAGGCCTAGATTAGAATGACTTGGTCCTCAACAGAAGCCCATGACTTCATCTGATGTGTGTGTTTGTGTTAGGTGCCATTGAGTTGGTTTTGCCTCATAGTGACACTACGTACAACAGAATGAAACATTGCCTGGCCCTATGCTATCCTCACAATTGTTACACTTGAGTCTATTGCTGCTGTCACTGTGCCAGTCCATCTCACGGGAGTCTTCCAGGTTTTCTTCTACCCTCAATTTTACCAAGCATAATGTCCTTCTCCTGGTCCTTCCTAATAAAGTATGAGAGATAAAGTCTTGTGCTTCTTCCAACACAGATTTGTTTGTTCTTCTGACAGTTCATAGAACTTTTCAATGTTCTTCCCAAACACCACAACTCAAATGCACCAATTCCTCTACAACCTGCCTTATTCATTGCCAAACTTGCACTTGTGTGTGAGACAACTGAAAATACCATGACTTGGGTAAGGAGCACCTTAGTCCTCAAACTGACACCTTTGCTCTTGAACACGTTAAAAACATCTTGTGCAGCAGATTTGCCTAAGACAATATGTCCTTTCAGCTTTTGATTGCTGCTTCCATGAGTGTTGATTATAGATCCAGGCAAAATGAAATCTTTGACAATTTCAAACTTTTCTCCATTTATGTTATTTATTGATCCAGTGGTGAGGATTTTGTTTTCTTTACATTGAGGTACAACCCATCCCGAAGGCTATGATCTTTGATTTTTATCAGTAAGTATGTTTTAAGTACTCTTCACTTTCAGAAAGTGTCCTCTGCATATGGTAAGTTATTAATGAGTCTCCCTCCAATTCTGATGCCATGCTTTTCATACAATCCAGCCTCTAGGATTATTTGGTCAAATAATACAACCCTGGTTGGCGTGCACACTTTTCCTGATTTAAAACAACTCATTATCCCATTTTTCTGTTCAAATTCCTGCCTCTTGGTCTATGTAAACATTTCTCATGAGTACAATAAAATGTTCTATAATGCCCAGTGTTATCCACAATGTTATCCACAGCTTGTCATGATCCACACAATCAAAAGTCTTTGTACTGTCAATAAAACACAGGTAAACATAGTATTCTGTTTTCAGCCAAGATCCATCTGATGGCAGCAATGATATGATTCGTTCCACATCCTCTTCTGAATTCAGCTTGAGTTTCCGGTAGTTGCAGCCATGTTTAAATTATCTTCAACAAAATTTTACTTGCATGTGATATTAATAATATTGTTTAATGATGTGCACATTCTGTTGGGTCATCTCTCTTTGGAACATGCACAAATATGGATCTTTTCCAATTAGTTGGCAACTGTCTTCCAAATTTCTTGGCACAGATGAGTGAGTGCCTCCAATGCCACATTAGTTTGTTTAAAATTTTCAATTTGTATTCCATCAATTCCTAGAGCCTTGTTTTTTGCCAATACCTTCAGTATAGTTTGGACTTCTTCCATTAATACCACTGATTCTTGATCATATGCTACCTCTTGAAATAGCTGAATGTTGACCATTTATTTTTGGTACAGTGACTCTGTGTATACCTTTCATCTTTTTTTGATGCTTTATGCATCATTCAATAATTTGCCCATGGTGTCCTTCAATATTTTAATTCAAGGTTTGAATTTTTCTTCAGTTTTTGCACCTTGACAAATGCTAAGCAGGCTCCTCCCTTTTGGTTTCTAACTCTGGGTTTTTGCACATTTCATTATAATACTTGATTTTGCCTTCTTGAGCTGCCCTTTTAAATTTTCTGTTCAGCTTTTTGACTTCCTCATTTCTTCCAGTCCTTTTAGATGTTTGAAGAGCAAGTTTCAGAGTCTCTTCTGACATCCATTTTTGTCTTTTCTTTCATTCCTGTCTTTTTAATGACCTTTATTTTTCTTCCAGTATGATGTTCTTGATGTCATCTCACAGCTCTTCTGGTCTTTGGTCATTAGTGTCTAATGTATCAAATCTGTCCCTGAGATTATCTCTAAATTCAGATGTGATATATTCCAGGTCATATTTTGATTCTCCTGGACTTGTTTTCATTTTCTTCAGTTTCAGCCTGAACTTGCATATGAGCAATTGATGGTCTGTTCCACAGTCTGTCCCTGGTTTTGTTTTGGCTGATGGTATTTAGCTTTTTCCAAAGTCTCTGTCCACAGATGTAGTCAATTTGATTTCTGTGTATGCCATCTGGTGAAGTCCATGTGCATATCCATCTTTTATGTTGTTTTAAAAAGGTATTTGCAATGAACAAGTCACTGGTTTTACAAAATTCTATCTCCAGCATTAGTATCGTTTTTATCACCAAGTTCATATTTTCCAAATCTCAACCATTTGTTTCCAACCTTTGTATTATAATCACCAGTAATTATTAATACATCTTGATTGCATGTTTGATCAATTTAAGGCTGAAGAATTTGGTAGAATTCTTTACCTTCATTGTCACTGGCTTTAGTGGATGGTGCATATATATTTGAATAATAGTGGTATTAGCTGGTTTTCCTTGTAGATGTATGGATATTATCCTATCACAGACAGCATTGTATTCAAGACAGATCCTGAAATGTTCTTTTTCATGATGAATTCTACACCATTTCTTTTGAATTTGTCATTCCCAGTAGAGTAAAACATACAATTGTCAGATTCAAAATGCCCAATACCTGTCCATTTCAGCTCACTAATGCCTAGGATATCAATTGTTTATGTGTCCCATTTCATTTTTTTACAACTTCCAACTTTCTTAGATTCATATTTTTTCCTTTCCATGTTCCAATTATTAATGATGTTTGCAGCTGTTTCTTCTCATTTTGAGTTGTGCGCCATCAGCAAATGACGGTCCAGAAAGCTTTACTTCATTCAAGTTATCATGGTCAACTCTACTTTAAGGGGGGAGATCTTCCAACCTGAGGAGCTCATCTTCTGGCACTATATTTGAAAACATTTTGGTGCTATACATAAAGTTTTCATTTTCTGGTACTATATCTGACAATGTTCCACTATTATTCATAAGGTTTTCAGGGGTTAAACATTCAGAAGTAGTACACCTCTCCTTCCTCCTCATCTGTCTTAGTCTGGAAGCTCTTCTAAAACTTGTCTACCATGCGTGACCCTCCTGGTATTTAAAATCCCAATGGCATAGCTTTCAGCATCACAGCAACACACAAGTCTATAGTATGACAAATTGACAAACAAGTGATAGACTTTATCTGGATGCATCTGGAGAAATCGTGACTAGAACCACAACAAGGAGGGGAGAATAAGGCAGAGTAGGCTCGTGGGTGGATACAATTGCAATATATCAGTCCTGAGGGTGCATAAATGGTGGTCACAGCACAGGGCTCCCTGAGAGGTGATCTGTGTGCATCTAATGAAGTACTCTTTTCCAATGTGCACTTCTGAGATCCTCCACACTATGCCCTCTCTGGGCTGCCTGGCATTTCCCTCAGTAGTCTATCTTGGTCTATGTCTCCCACTGTTTGCACATGAGGCTACCGGTAGAAGGAAGGCTTTCTAAACCCCTCCAATTGGTTGGGATGGCACAGGGCCCAGTCTACGGTCTGTATTAAGAGATCC
Organism: Chrysochloris asiatica; assembly: GCF_000296735.1. NCBI lineage: Eukaryota > Metazoa > Chordata > Mammalia > Afrosoricida > Chrysochloridae > Chrysochloris > Chrysochloris asiatica. The sequence goes on along the minus strand of NW_006408930.1, from coordinate 1,641,897 downwards.
TGGTACCACATGCTCCTTTCCAGGACCCCTTTTTGCTCTGGTATCAGGTGAGAACTATGCTCCAGGAGATATTCACAAAGACACAATCCTCTCTTATCACAGAGCCAACCCTTAGACCACTTCCTGATGTAGAAAGTCTTCCATACTTGGAAACTCTTTCTTGTTGTCAGAGAATCTCTAATTAGACACCTTGCCAGACAGAGCTGCCATGAGCATCCTCACCAAACATCTTTGTTCATCTCTGAGTCTGTATCCATGAGGCAGACCCGTAGTAGAGGAGAGGCCGGGTCATGGGAAGGTGAAGGCTACCTTGATGTGAACATCACTCCAAGGCTTTGGTAGATTCCCACAGACATTGGCCAAGGGGCACTGTGCCTGAAGACTATATGTCTGTGGTGATGGGCAGGCCCTGTGCTGTGCTGGGTCACCGGGGACCTCTATACTCTGGCACTGTGAGACCCCTCACAGTGCACGTATATGGATGTGCATAGTGTGTGTGTAGAGCCAGCATGGAAACCAGTGGGAATACTTGTCCCTTGGACTTAGGGAGACTGGGAGCCAGGGGACTTTCACTCCCCATTTTATCTCCTTTTATGCTGTATGAATTTCTGCCGTGAATGTGCATACGTATTTTTTTTAACAGGACGAAAGAAACAATATAAAATCATTAACTACAATATGAATTTATGTTTATAGATATTAAAAGAATTCTAAGACAAGTCATATAATATGTATTACTTAATATATTATATATATATAATATGGCTGCACAGAAAAGTAGAATTAATAGATAATAGAATTTTTCTGTGAACTTTTAAAAAGCCCCTTTCTATACTTTAAAGTTGAAAAAAGATGCTGATATTAATCTAACAACAAAGAGTTGGAGAGATAAATCAAGGCCCTGAACATGAGGTAGTCATTAGAATGGCATTTTAGAGAACATGTCAAAGTGTTCCTTTATATTGCTAATAGAAAAAAAGCAAGTTACAAAATAGCATACCTAAAGAGTATTTATAAGGTTGAAAAAAAGACTGAAAAGAAAGACACCAAAATTTCACTGTTGGTTGTTTGGGGTAGAAGGGTACCTACTGAGAGTGTTTTGTCTCTAATTACTTAGAGAATTTTGTAAAAGAGGAAGAAAACCAATAAACATCTACAAACTTTCTGCTAGCCACAACCCAACCCATACAGAGCCCTACCCTCCTCACATCCTAAGGCCCCTGGGTTGCTCATCCCCTAGTCCCTTCATCTCCTAAAGGACTTCTGGATGCAAGTACTGGACAGTGGAGCCAGCTGACTCCTCAGGGACAGCCTAGCCACAGTGACTCTGTTGGTCTTCAGGACTGAGCCCCATCTGCTGCAAGTACTAGTGAGAGGGAAACAGAACCAAGACCCATAGTGGGAGGCAGAGTGGACTTAGGGTGGAGGTTAGGGGGTAGCCATAGACTTCAAGATCTGAGGCTGGTGACTTCTGTCTGAGTCTCACTTTTTCTGTCTAGCTGGGAGACAGTAACAACATACGAATTCTGATCTGCCCTTCATCTGTATTACCCTAGACAGGCCACTGCTCATTGGGCTTCAGTTTCTTCTTCTGTAAATTGGAGATGAATAACTTCTCCCCACATCCTAAACTCATACTGTTGTACATAAAATCCTGGCAAGTTTTAGCAGGTTGCTAATACCCTGTTAACCCACCAGAAGTGCCCTATCAGGAAATGAAATCACTTCCTGAGCTTTTGAAAGTTCACCTCCCCCCAGTATTTCCTCTTTGAGGATGAGGTTTCTGCTGCCATCAAAGAGCACAGAGGACCTATTATAGACTCAGGACTGTTTTTAGAAAGCCAAAGGACTCCTGGTGTGGCGCTGTAGGATAAGCACTGGACTGCTAACCATGGGGTCAGCGGTTCAAACCTACCAATCACTCCTCAGAAACCCTATACAGAGTTATTATGAGTCTGAACAGACTCAATGACATTTAACAACAAAGGTATTTACTGAATTCCCCAGGGTGTCAGAGTCAAAAAATATTTATCTCAACCAATACTATATGTGCACAGACTGGGAAGTTGATGCCAGAGACGTTGGTCTCCTGTTTAACAGGAAAACATCTTAAATAACTTTAACATTATATATGAGTGAAATGAGACAAAATCTGATATTTGTTTTAAAATATTACAGCAAAAACAGGAGGGGGGTAAGGGACAGCTGAAGCAACAACATTATCAAGTTGAAGTTTCTTAGGGTTGGTGTGGGAGTGCATAGGGACTCATTATACCTGAGTAAGTGAACCCCTAACCTGAGGTATTTGCATGACCAAAGCAGCTATCCCACATCTAAATTAAACTCCACTTTGAATCAAACTACAGCTTGACCTAAAATCTGTTGTTCTGATGTGAAAACTCAGCTTCTTGTAAAAGCTTAACAGCTTGTAACCCCAAAGCAGCAAGGATCACGATTTTAGCTTGTGTGAGGACTGTTTCATGAAAAGATCATTGTCAAGAGTGTTTCCTCAGCGTCATCTTAGTCATCATGTTCTAGGAGGTTACAAATAAAAACGATCATGTAAAGAAGGATTGTAGTTTACCAACCCTCTTGTAACTTTTTGGCAGATAAACCCTTAAGTCTGTGAGCATGTATTCTGTTGTTTACTGTACCCAATAAAAACCCCACTCTCTTCTTGCAATTTGGAGCATTATACTACTTTGCCTGGGTACTAGTGTGTTTCCTGATTTGAGTCCTGGTGTGGCACTGTAGGATAAGCATGGGACCACAAAGTCATTTGAATCACAAGGTCTGTTGTTCAAACTCACCAGCTGCTCCTCAGAAACCCTATACAGGGTTGTTATGAGTGACAACCAACTCAATGGCACTTAACAACAACAATAGCAGCAATCCTTCAATAAAACTCTGCTTTCATTTCTAACATAACATGTAACTAGTGCTTTACTTGGACACACCTAACCTCTACTTTTATATACATTCTTGTATATTTTTCATAATAAAAAGTTGAAAAATTACTCATAAATATTTGCAACATAAACTTGGCAGCTTCTAGGAGAAATCAGTGGACTTGTTTAAGGGGAGTGGTGAGCTGGGCTCGGGGTCCTCACAAATCCTGACCCTGCCTTCCTAGCTGTGTGAACTGTGGAACTCTCCTCCCTGTCCTGTCCTCACCTGTCAGTAGAGACAAAGAGCCCACTCCCCCTACCCCCACATCCCACACACCGGGTGCTAAGCACTGGGGGCCCAAGGAGGGGCTGGCTTCCTTAGCAGGACATGCTTTGAAGCCTCATCATTGCACTGACCCCTGTCCTCTAATGAAATCCTTGCTCCTTGAACATGAGATGCCACATGAATTTTGGCTCCTCTCTGTGGTTTATTTTATGTAGCTTAAGATCACAAAGGTGAACTACAGTTTTGACACCTGCCAGGCAAAGAAGGAATGCCACAGACCTGCACAGCCACATGTCTCCCTGAGCCTGACACAAGACACTCAGCTCCCCTTGCTGGCCATGTGCCCAAGCTCTCTACCATGTCAGGAGTCTTGTCTAATGGTGATAACTCTCAGGACTGCCAAGATACGTGGTGCAAGAGGAAGGAGGGCACTGGTCTGAGGGAGGTAGAAGGGGGCAACTGTTGCAGGATCTGCTGGGGCTCAGTCACCCTCAGCCCTCTATTGCTCTGAGAATGTCACTGTCACCCCCATTTAAAGTTGAGGAGCCTGGGGCCTGATCTCACTGCTTCTCTGACTTGCCCCCTCAGTCCAAAGGCAGCCACATGGATCACTAGATGCTCTGGTTCTCGGAGACCAGCCATGGCAACTAGAGGACTGTGTTGCATAACCTGCTAAAACTGGGGAGAACTGCAGGACAAGCAGAGGACTAGACAAACCCTGAAGGATGGGATAGGCTGAGAAGGACATACCAGCTGGTAGGCAGTGTACCTAGTGATGTGGGTCCTGACGTTGCTTTTCTGTTGGTTTCTGACAGGAAGGCCCAGCTGAATTTATAGAACCGGATACCACTTGTCTGTCAGTTGGTCATACTGTGGTGGCTTGCGTGTGGCTGTGATGCTGGACGCTGTGGGACTGGTATTTTAAATACCAACAGAGGCACTCATAGTGGACAGTTTTCATCAAAGCTTCCAGATTAAGACAGACTAGGTGTTCTGGTGTGTCTCTATGGGTTAATGGGTTAATGCACTGGACTGCAAGGTCGCTTTAAACCACAAGGTTGGTGGTTCAAGTTCACCCGCTTCTCCTCGGAAATCCTATGCAGGGTTGCTATGAGTCAGTACCAAATCAACAGCACTTAACAACAAAACCAACAGGAAGACAGAGAGACAGACTACTTTTGAATATTTAGTCATCAAAAACCTTATGAATAGCAGTGGAGCATTGTCAGATATAGTGCTGGAAAATGAACCCCTCAGGTTGGAAGGCACTCAAAATGCAAATGGGGAAGAGCTGCCTTCTCAAAGTAGAGTTGATCACTATGATGCAAATAGATTAAAGCTTTTGGAATCTTCCTTAGCTGATGGCACACAATTCAAAATGAGAAGAAACATCTGCAAACATCAATGAATAATCAGAATATGTAATGTACAAAGTATGAACATAGAAAAATTGGAAATTGTGAAAAATGAAATGGAACACATAAAGATTATTACCTAGGCATTAGTGAGCTGAAATGGACTGATACTGGCCATTTTGAATCTGACAATCATATGGTTTACTATGCCAGGAATGTCAAATTCAAGAGGAATGGCACTACATTCATTATAAAAGTAAAAACAATTTCAAGATCTATATTGAAGTATAATGCTGTCTGTGATAGGATAATATCCATATGCCTACAAGGAAGACCTGTTAGTACCACTATTATTCAAATGTATGCACCAACCACTAAGGTCAGTGATGATGAAATGAAAGAATTCTACAAACTTCTTCAGTGTGAAATTGGTCAAACATGCAATCAAAATGCATTAATAATTACTGGTAATTGGAATGTGAAGGTTGGAAACAAAGAGGAAGGGTCAGTCGTTGGAAAATATGGCTTTGGTGATAGAAATGATGCTGGAGACAGCACAATAGCATTGTGCAAGACCAGCTGCAAATACCTTTTTTAAACTGCATAAAAGATGACTATATATCTATGTCTATATCTATATATATATAGAGAGAGACCTCATCAGATGGAATACACAGGAATGAAATTGACTACATCTGAGGGAAAGGACAGTGAAAATACTCCATATCATCAGTCAAAACAAGGCTAGGGGCAGACTATGGAAGCCAACCATCAATTGCTTATATGCAAGTTCAGGCTGAAGCTGAAGAAAATTAAAACAAGTCCAGGAGAGCCAAAATATGACCTTGAAGATATCAGACCATCTCAAGAACAGATTTGCTGCATAATACAGGAAGAAAACAAAAGGTCATTTAAAAAAAAAAAAAAAGTAAAGAAAAAAATTTGAAGTCAGAAGAAACTTTGAAATTTGCTCTTGAGTATAGAGAAGCTAAGGCAAATGGAAGAAACAAGGAGATAAAAGAGATGAACAGAAAATTTCAAAGGGCAGCCTCAGAAGGCAAAGTCAAGTATTATAATGAAATGTGTGAAGACCCGGAGTTAGATAACCAGAAAAGAAGAACAAGCTCAGCATTTCTCAAGCTAAAGAACTGAATCAAAAATTCAAGCCGACTTGAACAACTGAAGGATTCTATGGGCAAAATATTGAATGATGTAGAAAGCATCAAAAGAAGATGGAATGAGAGGGTAGTGGCGGAGTAGAGAAGCCAACGGGAAGTCATGGAGGGTTCAGGGGAGCAGCTAGATCTGCTGTCCCTACAGCCTGGAGACCACTGCATCCATGAAGGCAACTTTGTGGTCCTGAAATGAGAAGATGTTTTCATTTCATTGGCCAAAGTTATGGGACCATATATGAAGTGACCAATGGAGGAAGTCTTCAGTCCAAGAAGAAGAAGGAAGAGCCACTTCAAAGACTAAAGAAGTGGGCATTGGTAATCGAAATATATTCAATGATGGGAAATCTCAAGATGACATAAAAGCTTTGAAGGACAAAGGCATTAAAAGAGAGGAAATAGTTCAGCCATTAATTGAAAACAGTACAACCTTCCAAGACAAGACAGAATTTAAGATAAATATATTAAAAATGAGAAAAAGAAGTAGGAAGCCATTGTTACTGTGGTGAAGCCTTCCACTTGTAGTCTCTCGATGATGTATTATGCAAGAGAACCTGGAAAAATCAACACATGCGCTACTACTATACACTAGCTAAGATGTTGACGTTGGCCATATCTGTGCTGGCAATCAAATGACTGTAATGAGACACGTGCAGATTTAGTGCTGGGCGCAATGATGGAACGGATGAGAAGTTTGTTCAGGCAGCAACAACAAGTTTTGGACTTCCCAAGTCTTTCCTCAGTGGTGTCTAAGAATTCCCCCTCCACAATGTGGACAGTCTTCTAAATGGGACATCTTCATCCAAGATGTTGTCTTCAGAGCCAAAAGACAATGACTCAGTTGAAGAAAGTAATGAATGGCATAGTTGAGAAAAAACAGACTTCTGAACAGGAAAACAAAAACAAAATGGCAGAAGCCCCAGAGTACACTCTTCCAGAAGAACAATAAACAATGGAAATTGTTCTTGAAGATACAGAATATAAAGAACCTAAAGAGAAAGGAAGGGAGCTCTGGTAGCGTAGTGGTTACAATTCAGGTTACAAACCTCAAGGTCAGCAGTTCGAAACTACCAGCTGCTCCATGGGAGAAAGATGAGGCTTTCTGCTCCCGTAAAGATTTACATCCTCGGAAACCCTGTACAGGGTCGCTACGGTTCGGAACCGACTCGACGGCACTTGACAACCAACAACCAAAGAGAAAGGAAACAAAAAGGATTACACTCAGGAAAAACAAGGAGACAAGAAGAGCAGAGGAAAAGACATTTAGAGGTTGCTGCTCTACTGAATGAAAGAAATGCAGATGTTTTCATTGCAGCAAGTCATTTCCATCCCATCCCACTGCTGATGTCTTCGCTGGACTTTGTGGCCCCTTTAAGGACTTTTGTGGTCTACTGGCAGTATAAGGAGCCTCTTTTGGAATGCTACACAAAACTTCAGGAGAAAGGAGGGGTCAATAACCTCAGGTTCTCTGAAACCTGGCTCTGAAATTACCAGGTTTTGCCAGATCAAAGTCATCCCAAATTGCTGATGAGCGGAGGTGGGGGCTACATTCTCTCAGGCTTCACTGTTGTCATGGACAACCTCAAGGTCAACACCAGCCTCGAACACTTTAGAATTGAAGACAACTGGGAAGACAGTGATTAAAAACCAGAAATGCATGGAGTTTAACTCATAACCTTCAACAAATTACTTTGATATTTTGTTCTCGAGCATTATACAGTTAGTAATTAAAGTTTTAATCCAAATTAAAAAAAAAAAAAAAAAAAGATGGAAGGAATACACATTGTCACAGTACAAAATAGAAATGGTGGCTATTCACCCCTTTCAAGAGGTAGCATATGATCAAGAACCAATGGTATGGAAGGAGGAAGTCCAAGTTGCATTAAAGGTATTGGCAAAAAACAAGGATCCAGGAATTGATGGAGAACAAGTTGAAATCTTTCAACAAACTGATATAGCCTTAGAGTTGCTCACTTACTTATGCCAAGAAAATTAAAAGATGGCCACTTGGCCAACTGATTGGAAGAGATCCATATTTGTTCCCATTCCCAAGAAGAGGTGACCCAACAGAATGTGGAAACTATGTAACAATACCATTAATATCACATGCAAGTAAAATTTTGCTGAAGATAGTTAAAAAATGACTAGAAAAGTACATCAAAACACTCTGATTGGTGACCACGCTCGACACCGATAAGGGGAAGTGAGGGAAAAACAGCAATGAAGTGGTGAGCTAAGCTCTACAA
>NW_006408930.1:1629867-1633273 GCF_000296735.1 Chrysochloris asiatica | reverse complement strand
GGGACCCTACCCAGAGAAGCAGTGATGCCTGAAATGGAGGCAGAGATGATGACGTGGAGCGATGGAGCAGCTGGAGACCTTAGATCCAGAGAGGGAGAGCGACTGTGTGCTGAAGACATGGGGAGTACGGGGGAAGGACTGCAGGGTATACCCTTTGGTTGGTTGATGATGCATGGAGGGGATTGTAACCATGGCCATGAGATGATATATGATAGAATGAATGTAAAACTAATGTTCTCCCATGTAAACTATCACATAATTCACAATAAAACATTTAAGAAAAATAAAAAAACACAAAACGAAAAAAAAAAAAAGTACAATAAAAGAAACTGTCAGAAATTTAAGTCAGATTCAAAAGAGGACATGAATATTATTGCTGACATCAAACAGATCTTGACTGAAAGCAGAGAATACCAGAAAGATGTTTACATGGTTACTTGTACTTTATTGACTATACAAGGCTTTTGTTTGTGTGAGTTATGACAAACTATGGATAGCATTATGAGGAATGGGTACTCCACAATACTTAATTGTACTCATGAGAAGTCTGTACACAGACCAAGAGGCAGTTGTTAGAACAGAGCAATAAGATACTGAATGGCTTAAAATCATAAAAGGTGTGTGTCAGAACTGTATCCTTTCAACATACTTGTTCAGTCTGTGTGCTGAGCAATTAATCCAAGAAACTGGATTATACGTAGAAGAATGTGGCATCAGGATTAGTGGAAGACTCATTAACAACTTGTGGTATTCAGATAAAACAACCTTGCTTGTGGAAAGTAAAGAGGACTTAAAATACTTACTGATAAAAATCAAAAACCACTGCCTTCAGTAAAGATTGCACCTCAATGTAAAGAAAACAAAAATCCTTATACTGTATCAAGTAATAGCATGGTAAATGGAGAAAAGACTGAAAGTTGACTTAGATTTCATTACTTGGATCTACTGTCAACACTCATGGAATCAGAAGTCAAAAAAATCCAATGTATTGCATTAGGCAAATCTACTGCAAAAGATTTCTTTAAAGTGCTCAAGAGCAAAGATGTCAGTTTGAGGACTAAGATGCACCTGAACAAAATAATGGTATTTTAAATTGTCTCCTATGCATGCGAAAGTTGGACTATGAATAAGGAAGGCCACAGAAGAACTGATGCATTTGAGTTATGGTGTTAGAGAAGAATATTAAAAGTACCATGGACTGCCAGAAGAACAAACAAATCTATGTTGGAAGAACTACAGCCAGAATGCTCCTTAAAAGCCAGGATGGCGAGACTTTGTCTCTCATACTTCAGACATATTAACATGGGGGTACCAGTCCCTGGAAAAGGACATTATGCTAGATAAAGTAGAGGGTCAGCGAGAAAGAGGAAGACCCCCAGTGAGATGGATTGGCACAGTGGCAGCAACAATGGACTCAAGAGTAATAACAATGCTGAAGATGATGAAGAACTGTCCAGTGTTTCATTCTGTTGTATATAAGGTCACTATGAGTCAGAACAACAACATAAAACACGCAGAGTTCCTGGATGGAGCAAATGTTTATAACACTGCTAACCCAAAGGTGGGAGGCTCAAGTCCACCCAGAGGTGTCTTGGAAGAAGGACCTAGCAATTAATTTCAAAAAAATAAAAATAAAAATCAGCCGTTTAAAATCCTGTGAGTATAGTTCTAGTGTTGAAAGAACTGTGAACACAATTCTACTTTTGGGGAAGAACATGGAGTTGCCAGGAGTCAAAATCTACTTGACGGCAACTGGTGAGTTCTTGAAGTTTCAGTCAGTTCTGTGAGTCCTTTTAGTGAATTATTGACGCTGAAGTTGGTTTGGGAAGACCCTAGTTTGCAGTTGTTGTCATAAGTAAAGAGTCTTGAGGACTGTGCCCTCAAAGTCTGTATTGGCCATCTAAACTCTTTACACCACCAAAATCTCAATTCAAGGTCAATTTCTTCTCATGGAAGAGAAACAAATGAAAAAACCCTGGCTCAGACCCAGGCCAACAACTGTGGACCTGGGTGGTAGGGATTCTTGAAGGTCTGCAGACAGCTGGTTTTGTTGTTGGGTTTGGTGTGTGCTGTTGGGGCCAGCCTCCAACTGCTGCTGAGGGAACAGACTCTAAAAGATCCAAATTTGAAGAATAGCCCCAGTACCCAACTGCTGCATGTCAGAGACACTGTGGGGAACTCATGGAAGGTTGAATCACAGAGGAAAAGACCAAGGTAGCGAGCAGCCTGGACTGTCTGCCCACAGCTTCTGATCATCATCTAGCCCAGGTACACCCCGAAACCTTAGCGACTCCTGGTCACATTTCCACCCATGCAAGGCACTGAGTAAACAACGGGAGCCTGTGTGGCAAATACATTCTCTTTGGTCCTCATAGCAACACTTCTTCCCACTGTCTAGGTGGGAAATAGGAGTATCAGGGAGGATGAGGCCTGCCGAGACAATGCAGTTGTTGAGAAATTGAGCCAGGGCTACCTCCTAAATCTAGGTCTTACTACAGAATTAAACATGTTAAAAGTGACTTTTCTCTGATTCTGGTTCCACAGGTCCTATTGGTTTCCCCCCATAAGGCCCCATTCTAAAGCCAGAGGCCTTGTGCCATGGGACCTACATGAATCTCCGTCATGCCAGTTCATGCTCTGCACCTGCTCTTCCAGCACAGAATGTTCCCTCCCTCTGCTCCAAATTCCAGCTCTCACCATCCTAGCCCACCTACTCCAGGGAGTCCTCCCCAACCCATGTGGCCCATTTGACTTCCTACTGTTCTGTGGGTCCCCATCTTCAACATCCCACTGAGCTTCACCCTCCAACAAGTGTGTCTGACAAAACGGGGTGGCAGTTCACTGGCTTGCTGCCTCCTAGTGCTCATTGGTGCACTGCTGACAGGCCCCAGTGCCGTCCCTGCGTCTGCAAATGGTTGGTGGTTCCTGGGACCAGAGTGGTGACTCCTGGGGTCATGGAATGGAAAACTGGGCTCAGCCTGAGCAGTCACAGGTAGGAGGATTGCTGTACCCAGCAGAGATGCCAGAGGTCCCTGTCTGGCACTGACTCCACAGGAACACCTAAGGTGTACATGTTAACAGTTTCTGTCGGACTGTGGAGTTCTGTGCCCATCTGTGAGCCAAGCATGACTGCTGTCATGTTCGACCAAGGGTGCGAAGCATGACTCACATGATTCTCGCGGGGGTGGCTGTGTGAACTCTGTTCATAAAGTTCCCCAGAGTCCCAGGAAACTGAACACTAAAGCCTGAAGAACCATCAGCCAGGACAGAAAATGTAAAGCCTGACTGGGGAACGGCTCACTTGGGGAGCATCTAACAGTGGCCTTCTGGGAGGCATGGCAGACAGGTCCTAGAGCCAAAGCAGAGGCAGGGAAGGGGTGGGGGCTGGGGCTGTGTGTGTGTGTGT
>NW_006408930.1:1625570-1629362 GCF_000296735.1 Chrysochloris asiatica | reverse complement strand
CGAATAATCAGATGAGGGACAGTTTGCTATGTCTACTAGGTAGCTAAAGTCTGATCCTCAGAGCCTATGGTTTGGACGGTCAACAACGCTTGGGCCCCCAGGGGCTTGACCTCCTGACCGGGTCTGCACTGTCTGCATCCGAATCCTCCTTATTTATTGTTTGTTTAAGGGACGCTGCCTGTCTTAGGTGGTCAGTGCGTTTTTATTTTAAATCTCCCTACACTCCTGTTGTGGCTCTGTCAGATAAGCACTGGACTACCCTATATAGAAGGATCTCTGGTAGCAAAGTGATTACGAATCGGACTGCTAACCTTAAGGTTGGCAGTTCAAAACGACCAGCTGTTCTGTAGGAGAAAGATGAAGCTTTCTGCTCCGGTAAAGATTTGTAGCCTTGGAAACTCTGCAGGGTCATTATGAGTCAGAACAGACTCCACAGTACTTAACAACAACAACCCTATATAGAATCTCTATAAGTCAGAACCAATTCAATGGCACTTAACAACACATTTCATAGAGCCATGTGAAATGCTTCCTGCTTCCCTGAGAGCCTCACAAGCTTCCTCAAAGTTAGCTTGTATCTGGCCCCTGTTCAGGCAGAACCCCACTAAGGGAAGCAGAGGAAGGACACCGATGCCTCACCAGAGAGACGCTGTCCCCTCATGAAGTCAATGCTTGCTTATAAAAATGCACGTCACAAAAGGAACACTTACCTATATGACTAGTGACCCAGGAAGATCTGAGGAAAGGAGTCACTGAGAAAGGCAGGTCCTGCCTATCCTCCTGCAAGGAGCTTGGTGCTCAAAGTCAAGGCTCCAGTACAGACACCAGCCCTGGGACCTTTGGCCAAGTCACCACCCTCTCCCGAGTCTGTTTCTTTACCTATGAAGTGGGGTGACCACAGCAAACCCACCTGAGTGGTAGAAGCCAGTAATCTAGTGGGCCAATGGTTATAGCTCAGAAAAGAGCTCCAGGAGTTGGCTGTGACCATCACAAGGTCCTGAGGAAATGTGCCAGTGGGGCTGGGTAAGGAGAGCAGGAGGGAGGGAAAGGAAGGAACGGAGGGAGAGATGAATGGAGGATGAAGTACAGGCAGGAGCATGAGGGATGGTGAGGGGGCTTATAGAAGAGGAACCCCAGAGGCAATGGCCCAAAGACCCTGGGAAGAAGCCCCTGCCTCTGAGTGAACTATCTATACAGTGGACTCTGTTTCGTTTCTTCTGAGCCTGGAGGGAGTAGGGCACACCATAGTATTGGAGAGAACCTTGTGGGGATTCGCACTGTTCTTAGCAGTACCAACTATGAGGCCTAATGGTTCAGTACCATGGGTACTGAGCATTCACCATGTGTTAGGAGCAAATTTGCACAGTCAGGGCCTTACTGAGTCTCCCAAGAGCCCCACTGCACAGATCAGACAGCCAGGACAGAGAAGGGGTCGTGGCCACAGTTGCACAAAAGTCCTGGCAGGGCAGAGTGGGCACCTAAGTCCAGGGTTGCCATTGGAAGCCTAGATGGAATGGGTGCCAGATGGACCAATGAGAAGGTAGGCACTGCCACCTCTCTGTGGAGCAGCTTGCCTCCTCCTCTTGCCCTGAACAACCCTGGCTTTGCCTCTCTGCCTACTAGCACCACCTTCTCACAGTCTAAGGTCTCTTCTGAAACTGCTGTGTCCTGCCAAGGGTTGGCATCCCACCCACTACCATCTCACTGACGCAAACTTCAAGTATAGTAGAGGGCCCAGATCCTCTGTGTGGAGCCCACAGAAAACACCCTATGCTCACAGCTTTGGCATACCCAACAACCAAGGGGGCAGACCATTGCAACCAATCAGGAACACCCCCTCTCCCTGTCCCACTGGAACTGCTGCTGGGACTCATATGTCCACTGCCTGGATTTCCAGGGCCCTGAGTCACACAGCTGTGAGTTGTTGCTTTGGTGCTCAGCTCATCTCTGGACCAGCTGGCCCTTACAACTAAGTGATGACAACATGAATATATAAACACAGTAAGCCCCATACCTAGTAAGGACCTTAACCCTGATTCCCACCCACACTCTTCAGGTCAGGACAATAGCCCCAGCTGCCATGGTCACTTACCCTTCCAGCACCTCTGCTGCTACTGACTGTCACCATGGAATCCATGGAGGTAGAATCCACCACCTAGGAAAGGACAGAGACAGTGAGTGGCATGAAGCTCTCTGTATGGCTGTATCACAGCAGCAAAGTGACATCCTCAAAACCTTCAGTGCTTTGTCCATGATAGCAGGGTTACAGAACAAGCAGGTTTCCATTATTCACTATGTACTTTGGGAAAGTCCCAATATAGGTTCAATTGTGTCCCCCCAAAAATGTGTTCAAGTCCTAATCACTGGTATGTGACTTTGTTTGGAAATAGGTCCTTGCAGATGTTTTTATGTTAAGATGATGTCATACTGGAATAGGGTGGGCACTAAATCCAGTGACTTGTGTCCTTTAAGAAGAGGAGAAGAGAACACAGAGGTACACAAGGAATAAGGCTGGGTGATGAACTCAAGAACACCTGGGGCCACAAGAAACTGGAAATGGCAGGGAAGGAGGATTTTCCTGAGAACCTTCAGAGAGCGTGGCCCCACCAACACTCTGAACTAAAACTTGTGGTCTTCAAGCCTGTGAGAGAACCACTTTTTGTTGCTTTAAGCCTCCAGTTTGTGGTGCTTTTTCAAGGAAGCTCCAGGAGCCTGAGCTAAGACTGCTGCTCTGTAGCCTGTCTGTTCCTGAGACCCCCACAACAAAGGAGTCCTTCCCAGGCCCAACACATGGTCTGGGGGTGTGGAAAAAAACCTTGCTTAGTGAGCCATCACCATGTGTAATCTACTTCCTCTCTTCACATGGCCTGTGGGGCTCAGTGCTCCCTAATGTCTGAGCGTACAAAGGGAGGCTCTGAGCTCAGGCAAGCTAGTGTGGTTCAGAGCACTGTCTCCTCTGTCAGATCATAGACACTCTCTGCAAGAGGCTATAGTTTGTTTGCTTTTGGGGGGTAAATATGTATGTAATAGAACACTTGCCATTTTAACATTTTCACACGCACAATTCACTGACATCAATTATGTTCATCATGTTGTCCAACCATCACCATATCTGTTTACAAACATTTTTACTACTCTTAACAGAGAGAAACTCAGTGTTCCTCTTTTCTACCTCCCTGTCAGTTCCTGGTAACCACTAATAAACTTTAGTCACCTGTACTCAATATATTTAATATCAGAGGATCATACAATATTTGTCCTTTTGTGATTGAATTATTTCACTTAGCATGATGACTTTTCAAAGTTCATCTATGTTGTAATTCATTTCTATTTATGGCTGAATAATATTCCACTGCGTGGATAAACCACACTTTTATTTATCTATTTATCTATTGATAAACTTTTAGACTGTTTCCATATACTGACAGTCTGCATCTGTCTTCTTGTGTTCAAATCTTTAGAATATATGCTTGAGAGTGCAATTACTGTATCACATGATAATTCTATATTTAACTTTCTGAGAAACTTCCAAAGTATTTTCCACAGTGACAGCACCATTTTACAATCCCAGAAGAAATGGATGAGGGTTCTAATTTTTCCCATCCTTATCAACACCTGTTGTTGTCCCTTTTTAAAGTCATGCTATTCTAGTGGGAATGAACTGATTATCTCATTCTGGTTTTGATTTGCATTACCTTAAGGAGCTCTGGTAGCGTAGTGGTTACGAATCGGGCTGTGAACCTTAAGGTCAGTGGTTCGAAACTACCAGCTGCTCCGCGGGAGAAAGATGAG
>NW_006408930.1:1624333-1624895 GCF_000296735.1 Chrysochloris asiatica | reverse complement strand
ACACACACACACACACACATACATATATACTGGATATTAAACACTTGTCAGATACATGGTTCCCCAAAAATTTCTACTGATTTGTAGGTTGTCTATTTTGTTGATAAAGTTCTTTTATTAACTTTTTTTATTTAAATTGATGAAGTCCCACTTTTCTATTTTGTCTTTTGTTGCTTGTGATTTGGGTGTCCATATCTAAGAATACACTATTTGCACAGTGTGGAGGTGGGACTTGATGGTGGCTAGGGTGGAGGTGCAGTGAGGTTTGCCATCAGCAATACCACAGAATAACAGGCAAAGCAGATTCAGGGCAGAGTTACAGAACTCAGAATATTTAAAAAGTTTGAAGGCTTCTAGCTAGTGGAACTTGTAGCAAAAGTAAGAAATAGTGTTCTTTTGAATCTGCCCTGCTTAGCAGCCTGAAGCTGACAACTTAGGCGAGACCAAACGATAAGACCAAGCAGGAGAGCAGACATATCACAGAAAAACACTATGGGAACCTTGGATCAAAGGTAGACAATACACTTTGTCGGTTTTGCTTTGTTCTGATTTTCTTTCTTTT
>NW_006408930.1:1617357-1618638 GCF_000296735.1 Chrysochloris asiatica | reverse complement strand
GATGAATACATTCATTTGCTCTAGTAACTGTCTTGTGGGTTCTTTGGAGTCTTCCATATATAGACAGAGAATCATGTTGCCTAAGGAAAAGGATATTCCTGGTGTGGCACTGTGGGTTAATGTACAAGACTGCAAAGTTGGTTTGAACTGCAAGGTCGGTGTTTCAAGCTCACCAGCTGCTCCTTGGAAACTGTATACAGGATCGCTATAGGTCAGAACTAACTTGATGGTACTTAACAACAATGTACGTACAGAAAGAATCATGTTGCCTATGGTAGGTCTGGTTTTTGTTTTATTTTTCATAGGAATTTGAGGTACTGCTCTACATTTCTCTCCCATTATATCAGGATCTATCTACTACGGTCCTGATTAGAATGGTTGGTAATGTAGCTGGGCACTATCTAGTTTTTCTGGTCTCAAGGTAGATAAGGCTTTGGTTTGTGTTGACTAATAGTTCTGTATACTAGTTTTTTTCTTTGAATCTTTGGTTTCCTTCTTTCTCCTTTGCTCCGAATGAGTAGAGAGACCAATAATTGCATCTTAGATGGCTGCTTGCAAGCTTTTAAGACCTCAGACACTGCTTACCAAACAAGAATATAGTATATTTTATGAACTACATTATGCCAATTGACTGTCATATTTCACAAGACTATGGTCCTAATCCCCAGTCCCATAAAGTGTTTCGTTAAGTCTAAAAAACATCCATAGCTATTCACCTATGTAAGGAGCTCTGATAGCGTAGTGGTTACGATCGGGCTGCGAACCTCAGCAGTTTGAAACTGCCAGCTGTTCTGCAGCAGAAAGATGAGGCTTTCTGCTCCCGTAAAGATTTACAGCCTCGGAAACCCTGTACAGGGTCTCAATGAGTTGGAACTGACTCCACGGCATATTACCACCATCATTCACCTATGTGCTTTATTATCTATATGAATTTATGTGCATATACACACAAAAATGCATACACATATACATGTATGCTCTTGTATAAGTGTCCATCTGGATAATGTCTGACCACATATCCATGGGATAAGGAGGGGGACTTGCTTGGAAGAGTACCAGGAGGTGGGGCCAACTTGGCTCTCCTAGCTGTCCTGGCCCAGCTACAGTCCTCAAGTTATAGTGTGGATAGTAGCTTCAAACCATGATATCAGTCAAGCTATGACTTTCACAGCTACTCCTGGTATCATGTCCCTTCTGGTCACCCCACAGATCAGTATCTTCAGGGAGATGCCAGGTTGCAGCTGCTCCACTCTGTCTCTTGGGGATTCTAATTCTGACAAG
>NW_006408930.1:1613311-1615207 GCF_000296735.1 Chrysochloris asiatica | reverse complement strand
TTTTCTGTTCAGCTCTTTTACCTCATTTTTTCCCATTGCTTTAGCATCGCTAGGCTGGAGAAAAAGTTTCAGTGTCTCTTCTGATATCCATTTTGACCTTTTCCTTCTTTCTTGTCTTCTTTCTTGACTAGGTAGAACAATGCAAATAAGGTGCTTGTGGCCCACCAAGAGAATTGGATAGCTTGCTAATAATGTAAATAAGGTGCATGGCACCCTTGTGGGATAGGACTATGCAAATAAGATGTTGGTCAGTTTTAGCAATAGGAATGGTTAGTTTTTCCATGTTGCTAGGCTGAAAATGAGCCATCCCAGAGGCCGAAATAAGAGCTGGAGTTGGAGTACATTCTTTGGACTGTAATTCTAAGACCTGGCAATAAAATCTTGAAGGGGCCTAAGATTAGACTTCTGGGGTGTGGGAATGCATCAGGTAATAGGACTAAACTAAAAGTCTGGATGAGAATTGGGAGATTTAAACAGATCTTATATGAAGTTGCATCTCTCGTTGCTGAATGCATTATTGGTATGGGTAGTATGTTTAATTAGGAGTTCTGATGTGGCAGTGTAGGATAAGCACTGGACTGCTAACTGAAAGGTCAGCATTTAAACCCACCAACTGCTCCACAGAAAAAGGTTTCATGGCTGTTTTGGCCTGGCAAAATGATGGAAGGCGTAAGTTGTCCTCCAAGAATGAAAGAACCATCGTTTGAAAAGTCAGAGGGTACACTGCTTTGAAATGGATCACTTCAGATGGCCTTCCTCACCATGTGGAACAAAACAAATGAAGTCCTTGTGGCCCACCCATGGAACTGGATAACTTGCTGATAATGCAAATAAGGTGCATGGCTCCCTCTTGGGGTTGTTGTTATTGGTAAGTGCATTGAGTCAATTCCAACCAATTCATAGTGACCCTATATAAGGTTTCTGAGGAATGGCTAGTGGGTTTGAATCACAGACCTTGCAGTTAGCAGTCCAGTGCTTATCCTACAGTACCACACAGGTGGGGCTATGCAAATAAGATATATAGAAACTTAACAAGGGGATTAGTTAGTTTGCCAACCTGCTATGCTTAAAGCCATCCAAGAGGCAGACAAGGAGACCTTAGTACTACCAAGAAGATACTACATTGCACTACAGAGCCAGGAGACAGAACTGTAATACTGGCAATGCATAATGCCGTGAGACACAGTGGCCAATAAATGGTGGCATTAGAACAGGAGGTCAGTGCAAGATGGCACAATGGGCTTCTCAGTTCATGGAGTAAGGTGGTTACAGTAAGTGTGCTGACCCACAGAGTAAGAAAGTCCATATCTTTCGGGTCAAGGCTTGTTGGTGGAGTAGGGTGCCCTGGGGCACTTAGTGGCAGAACTAAATAGTATCATAATACATGCCCTAGTAGGACAGAGTCCAGACAAAGGGTCTGAGGGGCCAAGGACCAGAGAAAAGTCTTCTGAGAAGGGTCTGTTTCAATGAAAGAACTGTCTCCTGAATTGTTTCTGATCCTCAACTGCAACCTCGTACTTCAAAAATAAATCTCACAGCTGTGAATATGGTCTATGAGTTCTGTGTAGCCATTGAAATGAATTCTTGAACAACTCAGAGGAGTAGAGTCTGCACTCTGCTTTATAGAAATCAGTCCTGGCCTGTAAATTTTTATTCTCTGAAATTAGACAAAGAGGTGAAGGGACAACACTGCCACCATGCCATTTTGACAATATGCCATAGCAGTTTCCAAAAGGTCCTTTATACATGTATGAATTTTAGACATCATTTACCTTCACCAAGCTGTGTACACATCACACTTTTTCAGTGTTACCTTTTCCCTTACCAAAATTAACAAACGTCTTGTGTAACACTGTTGAATAAGCACTGGGCCACAAGATTGGTTTGAACTGCAAG
>NW_006408930.1:1610932-1611647 GCF_000296735.1 Chrysochloris asiatica | reverse complement strand
ATCTCTTGACTGCTACTTCCGTGAGTGTTTATAGGTTGCCTCTATTCTTTTGATAAGTCTTCTGATGAGCATAAGTATTTAACTTCTATGAGGTCTCAGTAATTATTTTTTTCTGTTGCTCATGTATTCATTGTTGTATTTGATAATCTAGAATTGAAACAATAGAAGTATATTCTTTCCAAGAAGCTTATGGTTTTCTATTTAAATTCATGTCTTTTATTGATTTTGAATTAGTTTTGTGTATGGCATGAGGGATGGATCTTCTTTAATTTTTCTACATGTAGAAATCCAGTGTTGCCAGCATCATATATTGAAGAACCTATTCCTTCCCTCATTGAATGGGCTTGGTTTCCTTGCCAAAAATCAACTTAAACCATAGATGTCTATTTCTAGATTTTCAATTCTATTCCATTTTTCTAGGGGTCTATTATTAAACCTGTACCAAGTTGTTTTTATTACTGTAACTATAATTTTTTTCAATGTCAGGAAGCGTGAGGCCTCCTAATTTGGTCTTCTTCAAAACTGCGCTGGCTCTTCGGGGTCTCTTGCCTTTTCATATAAAATAGCTTTTCTTTTTCTGTAAAGAATGGGTTGGAATTTCTATCAAGATTGTATTGTATCTACAGATCACTTTGGGTAGTATTGTCATCTTGACTATATTAAGTTCTAATCCATGACATGGGATGTCTTTCCATCTACATGTTGTTGTTGTTAA
>NW_006408930.1:1610166-1610720 GCF_000296735.1 Chrysochloris asiatica | reverse complement strand
TTATTTTCTTTACATTGAAGTGCAATCCATACTGAAGACTGTGGTCTTTGATCTTTATCAGTAAGTATTTTAAGTCCTCTTCATTTCCAACAAGCTACGTTATATTCTCTGCACATCACAGGTTGCTAATGAGTCTTCCTCCAGTTCTGATGCCACACTCTTCTTCATATAATCCAGCTTCTCAGATTATTTGCTCAGCACATAGACTGAATAAGTATGGTGAAAGGATTTGTCATGATCCACACAGTCAAAAGCCTTTGCACAATCAACAAAGCACAAGCAAACATCTTTCTGGTCTTCTCTGCTTTCTGCCAAGATCCATCTGACATTAGCAATGATATCCCTCATCCCACATCCTCTTCTGAATCTGACGAATTTCTGGTAGTTCTGTGTATATGTACTGTTGCAGCTATTTTTAAATTATCCTCAGTATATTTTATTTGCATTATTTTCAACTATTTTCATAGACTCTAAGTATTCTCTGACTTCTCCTTTGATTCCTTCCTGGTTCATTGATTGTTTATTAGTACATTGTTTAATTTCCATATATATGT
>NW_006408930.1:1606451-1610066 GCF_000296735.1 Chrysochloris asiatica | reverse complement strand
TATTGCTACAAAACATAATCACCTTAATTAAACAAACATATCAATATGTGAAGTTATTATTTCTCAACATATCCTTCATCTAAGTCTATACACTTCTAAAGGCAATGTTTCCATCTCTCATCCTTCCCCAAAGAAATCTGTACTTTTCCATTTATATCACATCAAAATGACAAGTTAGGCATTCTCTGGGACTCAAATTGTGTTCTCTTTCAATGCTTCTTTGAGTTTGGGGAACAAAAAGAAGTCTGGAGAGGCAAGATCAGGGCAGTAGGGTAGATGACATAAAGTTTATCAATGAAATTCTTATAGAACTGGCCTTGCTACAATCAAAGAATAAGCAAGAGCTTAGTTGTAATGGAGACAAAAAAATTCCTTGGCACAAACTTCTTGGCCTTTTTCTCACCATTTTCCATTGTCTTAAAACTCCTTAATAGGCCACTATAATTGATTGTCCTGTGTCTTTCAAGAAAATCTATCATGATTACCCTTTGGAAATAAATTAGAAAAAAAAAAAGAGTCATCATAACCATCTGAGCTGACTTTTTGATCTTGAAATTAACTGGCCCTACAGATTCCCACAGAAGTTTTCATTGGATCTTTTTATTTATTTTTTGAAGGCTCCCTAATGAGACAAGTGTATCATTGAGAGAACTGATTGCAGAGACATGTTTATAAACATGTTTTATTTGGTATAAACATGTGTATATATGAACTGGAATGCTACTAGCAATACTTTTTGTATCCCTTAGGTCTAGTTGGTTTTTAGTCATTCAGGTCCTCTGTTTCCTTACTGATTTTTTTCTTGATGTTCTGTCTTATATCTTCTTTTTCCCCTTATTTCCTCTAATTTTGACTTTTGTGCTTTGCTGCTTCCTTTTAAGGAACCATTTTTATTACCGCCTCATTTCTTTTTATTTGTATTTTTAGATATGTTCTTTGTGGTCACCACGTTGTTATTTTTAAGTGCCGTCCTTTAACATCTTGCATTAATAACAAGCTGGATCAATGTGATGTTAATTTAACTTTAGTAACATACAGAAACTATACCTATTCCACTCAACCCTACTTGAGTTATTTTCACATCATTAACTAAAATGTGCCCTATGACATTCATTTATACTTATTTTTTATGCATTTGTCATTATAAAGCATGAAACATCATCATGCAAAAATACCTTAAAATTTGCCTTTATACTTGCCCCATTTTTTTTGTGGAGATCTTTTTGTTTTTCTATGTATGCCTTTGATGTTTTTTTCCAATATCGTTTCTTACTAGCCTGAAGATTTAGCAATTAGCACTTCTTGTAAGGCATAGCTAGTGGTTATATTAGGGGTTCCAAAACATCCATGGAATAACTCCATTATCTTTTTATTTCATTGTTCCATGAGCTTTTTGAAGCTCCCTCATACACTCTCTAAACTTTGGTTGGGAATACCTGATTTTGCTCTCAAAGTGAAAAGAGGGTTTTTCCAGATATAATATTCTTGATTGACAATTATTTTAACACTTGGAACATATCATTCCATTGTCTTCTGAGCTCCAAGTTATAAGGAGGAATTTTATTGGTGATTCTTTGTATGTGACAATTTGCTTATCTCTTGCTGCTTTCAGGATTTTCTTTCTTTTTAGAAAACATTTCAATGTATCTCATTATGGAGTTTTTGGCTTTATCCTATTTGGAGGTCATTGATTTCTTGAATATGTAGGGGTTTTTTCCTTTGTAATATTTGGAAAGGTTTCTGCCATTATTTCTTCAAATAGTCTTTCATTTTTCTTTTTCTTTCTTGTTTTCTACTGTGAATCCCATGATGCATATATTGATTCACTTTTTTTTTTTTGTCTCCATATTCCATTATACTAAACTCAGCAGTTTAGAGTCTTCTCCCTTGTTGTTCTTCAGCATTCATAATTTTAATTACCTTATCTTCTAGTTCACTGATTCTTTTTTTTAATTAGCTTCTCAAATTAGTTGTTAAACCTGTTCAATGAGTTTCTCTTTTCAATTATTATTTTTTTAGTTCCAGATTTTCTGTTTGGTTTGTTTTTATAGTTTATATCTCATTTATATAATTATTTTGCTCATGTCTTATTTTTCTGACTCCATTTAGTTGTCTGTGTTTTCCTTTATTTCTTTGATCATATTTAATATTGTTTTTATTATATTCTTGTATTCTGTTCATGATTTGGGTTTCCATAGATATGATTTCTCTCCCTTTGTCTTGTTCAGCCCACAAACCATCATTTTCATTTTTATGTGTGCCATATCAGTGTTTATTGAAGCCAGGGCATTATAATTTTACAAGGTGTTGACTTTCTAAATTCTCCTAAGAACTCAGTGTTTTTGATGACATTGCTTTTTACAAGAAATTTTCAGGCAGACATAACTTCAGCCTTTGATTGCTGCTCCTTTTTCCTTTCTGTAATGACTCTGTTTCAGATTTCCATCTAGACCTGCTTACCATCTTTCATCATTTCCCAAACACACCAGAGAACATGCACTAATAGATCTGTCCTTCCGGAAGTGCAACCTTCATTTTTTGGTTATTGTTCTTCTCCTGCTCTGAGAGCTGCAACTTACCAAGTTTTCAGTCCTTTGTTGTTGTTATTGTTGTTAAGAACCATTGAGTCAGTTCTAACCCATAGCAACCCTATATAGGGTTTCCAAGAAGTAGCTGGTGAATTTGAACCACTGACCTTGCGGTTCAAACCAATGTTGCAGTCCAGTGCATTATCCTACAGCTCCACACCAGGATTCCTTCCAGTCCTTTTGCAGCTCCCAAACAGATCAGAAGGACCACAGTGAATGAACAACTCTCTAAAAGTGTAAAGCTCAGCCTTTGTTCCTTGCTTCCTTCCTCACTCTGTGAAGGCCCACTTCTCTTGGAAGCAGAGACTGGGACCCTTTCCCATTCTCAGAAGAGCCAGAGCTTGACTGGGACTATGATTGTTGGTTTTCCACCATGTCAAGAAGGGGAGGGACAGGCACAACTGTAACAGACCACCAAGGGGATCTGTCTTGTTAATTTCAGAGCCAGAACTTGGACTTGTCCCTGTGTATAGGCCAACTGGGGGTTGTCTGGGAGAGTGAGCTCTGCTGTAGGTCATATCACTGCCATAGTCCATAGTAGTGGACAGTCTTTCATGCTGGAAGGGAGAGAGATGGGTAGTATAGAAGAAGTGCTCTTCCCATCTTATGATGCTCATTGTTGGTTTGCAGAAAAGATTACAGTTGTCAAAGACTTCATTTGATAAATGGAGAAAAGATTAAAGTTGTCAAAGACTTCATTTATCTCAGATCAACCATCAACACTCATGGAAACAGCAGTCAAGAAATCAAATGACATATTGCATTAAGCAAATCTGCTGCACAAAACCTCTTTAAAGTGTTCAAGAGTAAAGATGTCAGTTGGAGGACTAAGGTGTGTCTGACCCAAGCCATGTTATTTTCAATAGCCTCATTATGCATGTGGAAGTTGGATGATGACTAAAGAAGACAGTAGAATAACTGAAGCATTTGAGTTATAGTATTGAGGAAGACTATTAAAAGTACTACATATTGGAGTGCAGAGGGCGGCGCTTCCTGGACCAGGCAGCTCAGACACTGGAGAGGGAGA
>NW_006408930.1:1587604-1605571 GCF_000296735.1 Chrysochloris asiatica | reverse complement strand
CTACAAAGGCAAGAAGTGACTGGCTTACAAGCTTTCAAGAGGGAACCTGGTGCTAGGGAGCATGGCAGAAGACAGAATCTCCAGTAGGTACTATTCAATCTGTCTGGGCAGAAGACAGAATCTCCAGTAGGAGATACAGATGGGTAACTCGTGATACTGTAGGGAATAATGCTTATCAGGACGGATTATAAGGGTTGGAAATGCAAAAGTAGAAGTTTTGTAACAAGGAAGGGAGTGCTTAATTCTCCAGGATAGGAGCGGAGGCCTCTGGGACCAACAATGGAGAAGAGCCGAGAGCGGGACCCTACCCAGAGAAACAGAGATGCCTGAGCTAGAGACAGAGATGATGACGTGGAGTGATGAAGCCACTGGGGACCTTGGACCCAGAGAGGGAAAGGGTCTGTGAGCCGAAAAGTGGGGGGAGAAGGGGGAAGTGTAGGGGGTGGGTTTCTGGGATATACCCTTTGGGTGGTTGATGATGCATGGAGGGGATTGGAACCATGGCAGTGAGATGATATACGATGGAATGAATGTAAAACTAAAGTTCTCCCCTGTAAACTATCATATAATTTTCAGTAAAACATTACAAAAAAAAAAAGTACTACATACTGTTAGAAGAACAAACAAATCTATGTTGAAAGAAGTACAGCCAGAATGTTCCTTAGAAGCCAGGATGACAAGACTGTCTCTCATACTTCAGACATAATCTCAGGAGGGACCAGTCCCTGAAGAAGGATATCATGCTTGGTAAAGTGGAGGGTCAGCGAACAAGAGGAAGATCCCAAAAAAAAGGTAGACTGGCATAGTGGCAGCAGCAATGGGCTCAAGCTTAATAATGATTGTGAGGATGGCAGAGGATTGGGCAGTATTTCATTCTATTGTACACTGGGTCATTGTGAATTGGAACTGGCACCTAACAACAACAGCAGCAGTCCTTGTTGCTATCCTCTGTGTAGAGATCAGAGTCCTGCTGAATCAAGCACAGATCTCCCACTATATTTCTTAATGTACATATGATGGGTTCAGGAAACTAGACTGTCCCAGAATCTGATAGTAGTTTTCATTCATGGTAACAATACAAAGGTTCTTCCAAAACACATGAGTTCAATATTAAAAAGGTATCTGGTCTGGTAAAAAGTATAAATAACTGGAGCTGTGGGCTGCAGTATCTTTGCCCACCAGCTGACCTGAGTCTATAGTGAGTCTCCCACAGCCCTCAGAGACAGTGGAAGTCAACAAGTGTCCAATGATCTTTTTCCAGTAGTAGCATTTGGGGCAAAAAAAAAAAAAAAAAAAATCATAGAGGTGTGTTAAGTTACTCCGTTTCCCAGTAAAATGCAGAAAGAATGCAGTGGTCATTATGCCATTTTTCTGTGACCTTAGCATCTCTGGAACTCAATGGCCCTGCAATGCACAGAGCTGCCTCATCAAATGCCTATATGCAGTAGTGTTCCATGCACGCTCCTATTCTCTCTCCCACCCCACCTATGTGGGCCACAGCACACCCTGCAAAGGCTGGGCAGATATTCACGTGCACCTGTTCACCATCCTGGCTTTTGACTCTCTGTCTGGAACCCAGTCCTGCAAAGGCCTCAAAGGATACCTCCCTCTGCCTGCCTGCCCACAACTCCCTCTGCTATGAGCCTTTGCCCTCTGTGATGGAAGTCCCCTGCTCCGTGGTGTGGGTGAGGCCACAGAGGACAGACCCCATGCACTGGTACTAACAGATGGGTCTGGAGAGAAGATAGAGTCCTCATTCCAGCCGACGGGGCCACAGAAGGTCTTGAAAGTCTCACTGTTCTGCTTGTGCTTCTCAATGGTGGTTCTGATGACCTGGAAGAAGGTGACAGCGTCAGGTGGCATGTCTAGGGAGGGGGCAGGGATGTGTATGTCCTATCCCTGAGAACTACACACCCATAGGGTTATTTTATCTCACCCCTGACCTGAGATGTCACATTTCAGTCCTATTCTCAGATGGGACATTAGATCTCAGGAATATGAATCAAGGCCTTTGGCCTTGGCTAGCCAACAAGGAGCTAGGGGCCAAGCTGAGGCCAGTAGGCCAAGTCCCTCACCCTGCTGTCACACCAATATGCTGTGTCCCTATTTCTGCCAGGGTCCCAGGGCTGAAAGTAGACTGTTTCTGGGGACAGTCTGTGCTGGCAACTTCCCAGCTCACAGAAAACCACATCCATGTTCCTGAGATGTTCCTAATCTCTGAATTTTCTTTGACTTTCTTCTCACCTGGATATTTCCATTCTATGAATTCTGAAAGCTAGGGCTACTTTAACAATTAGCATGTGTCCACTAAGGCCATAGGACTTAATCAACATGGGTCTGATTATGACTGCAACCCAGGGCTAGGTGAACTCATCTCTGACCCAGCACCCAACCCTGAGCAGGCATGAGGTGATGTGTATAGGGGAAGAAGAAAGCAGGAGTCTTGCACTCTGCCTCCTTCCCTGCTACACCACTCCCCAACCTCTAGCCATCACAGGGCTCAAGCCACCCTAGCAGACCAGGATGTAGTTTCTTAAGGGTCCTCTGCACCCCTTATGCTGGTACTGAGTCATCCTAAAAAAACAGGGTTTTCTTGGTTCTCTCTGGGTGTTCTCTATCTCCCTGTCAATACATCTCCATACACCCCAAAAGTATGTTCCTGCGAGTCAAGTTGCTAGAACTGGGTGGGGGACATAGCTGCTATGCCCTCTTTGAATGGACTGTTGAACCCTCGAAAGGCATTGGGAAGGTTTTTCTAGGAAGGTTCCTGACCAAGACAACTTACATCTGCCCCTTAAAGAGAAATACTCAGCCTGCTGGCCTCTAGCTCCTTCTATTCTTGCTTGAGAGAATCGGTGGTTACCTCAAACAAGCTAATGGAAGGCTTCTGAGTCTGAAGGGACTTCTGAAGAAGATCCTGGTACAGCACCACTGCAAAGCTAGGCAGATGGGGCTAATAGGACTAAGGTCACTTGGACCCCATCTCTGCTCCAACATGACAAGAACAAGGGGCTCAATCACCTGCCCACTGGATTACTCTAAACTTTAGAAGATTTACCTGAATCCATTCGTTCTTCTCTTCCTCTGTTCTATAGAAACAAAAATAGTATTTTCTTAACTCGGACGTTAATTATAAACAAGCAAACTGATTATCAGTCTGTACTTGAGCATACATTGAGCTCAATACAATAAGGGCCGTTTTGTCGCTTGCTGCCATGTTGTGTAGCTTTTACCTGACATCGAATGTAAATCAATGCCCCCCTGTAGTGCCCAGTACCTTCTTGGTGGTGGTGGTAGGGAGAGAGAAGAGTTTGCCCATACACTGCCAGTCAGAATACAACCAAGTATCTCTTTCAGAGACAGCTTGACCATAACCATCACAATTTAAAACTCACATCCTACACATTGACCAGCAACTCTACATAACAACTTTGTCTTATTGACACATATGCACAGAGACCTATGTGCAAGCATGACATCGGCTTTGGCACTGTTGGCAGTAACAAGGCTAAGGAAGCCAGACACCAGTAGATGGGTAAATGTTTGTAATGGGGAATTGTGTGGCTTTACGAAAAGATGCTTAGGTATGTAATGATTTCTGATAAGCTTAATTGAAAAAAAAAAAGCAAAATGCTGTACAGGCTGTATAGTAAACTGCAATTTGTGATAAAGAAATAGATATGTATGTATGCACATAAGAAATTCTGGAAGAATACTTAATAGCTAGTCAGTTGGGGAAAAGGAAATACAGTAGGTGGACAGAGGCTTTGCTGCATTCTCCTTCTTGTTATTGTTGTTAAGTGACGCCAACTGACTTCTGA
This sequence comes from Chrysochloris asiatica, assembly GCF_000296735.1. Classification (NCBI taxonomy): domain Eukaryota; kingdom Metazoa; phylum Chordata; class Mammalia; order Afrosoricida; family Chrysochloridae; genus Chrysochloris; species Chrysochloris asiatica. The sequence goes on along the minus strand of NW_006408930.1, from coordinate 1,601,750 downwards.
CTCATAGCAATCCTGTATACAGTTTCTAAGGAGTGGCTGGTGAGTTTGAATTGCCAACCCTGCGGTTCAAACCAACATTGCAATCTAGTGCATTAAACCCACAGTGCCACACCAGGACTCCTTAGTACTGTTAATTTTTAAATCATGACTGTATGAGTAAATTAATTAACAAAATGAATGAGTAAATAAGAACACATTGCAGTTATTATGTTTAGAAAATGAAGAAAGATGTCAAAACATCAGACATTTAGAAACAGACTGTGCCCTACCGAGTTTGTAGCTCCAAGGACCTTTTCTTTCCGGTTATTAGAAATGTATGTGCTGCATTTGGCTTGAGAATATCCTGTACCTAAAGAGACAATTAAAAAAAAACCACACAAGCAGTCATGTTATCCATTGTCTTCAATCCAGCATCACTTCTCTCTAACCTAGAACTCTTCTCTGAGAAGGTAGAGAGGAGCCTGTGCCCCAATGGGCCCAGAGGTCTGCCGAAACCGAATGCCTTGACTCAGACCATACTGTCACATTTCAGCAACATGGATGACATGCTTTGAGCTGTGCAAGCATTCTCATTCTCCTTTTCCTCCAACATAAGCTGCTGTAATGGGAAAGGAAGGAGACCATCCATCCCCAACACACTCAAGACCAGGTTTTCTCATCCTTTGTATTTGAAACTCTTCCCATCAAGACCTGATCTTCAAGGCCCACCTGTGATGATGCTGTTTCCTCAGGGAAATGTCCTCAACTGGCACCTAGACAAACCAAACATATCCCCACCATGGCATCAGACAGGCACTGTCTCTCCATAGTACTCACCCCTTCTGCCCTTTGAGACTGTTTTCAAATTTTTGTTTTATTAAAATTAGAATCATCTTTATTTTCTTCACACTTCTATTTTCTAAATTCCCTGCAGAAACATGTATTACTTCTTTGGTTGGTGTTGTTGTTGAGAATTGGCACAGCAAAAGTCTACAATAAAAGTTTCTACATGGACATTGTGACACTGATTACATTCTCCAACGTGTGTAACTATTCTCATCATCGTTCTTTTAATTGTTCCTTCCCCATTAACATAAGCTCAGCCCTCTAATCTTTAGAGCTGCTGTTGTCAATTTGATCCTATATTGTTGTTGTGAAGTGCCATCAAGTCAATTCCGACCCATAGCAACCCTGTAGAGGGTTTCCAAGGAGCAGCTGGTGAGCTTGAACCACCGACCTTACAGTCCAAATTACTTTGCAGTCTGATGCATTAGCCCACAGCGCCACACCAGGAGGCTTTGATCCCATATTGTTGTTAAGTGCCGTTGAGTTGATTCCGACCCATAGCAACCCTGTAGAGGGTTTCTGAGGAGCAGCTGGTGAGCTTGAACTGCCAACCTTGCAGTGCAAACGGCTTTGCAATCTGGCGCATTAACCCACAGCACCACACCAGGACTAATACTTATAAAAAGAGCACAATGCTCAAGGCTTACTTCAGTTAAACTATTGTTTGGTTTTAAGACGAATTCAATGGGTAGTTTGGTTTAAGGATTAAAGATTATTTCAGGGCAATAGTTCAGGGGTTCCTCTATTCTCCATGGCCTCAGAAACTCTGGAATCCATGAGAATTTGAAATTCTGTTCTACATTTTTCCCTTTTGGTCCGAATTCTTTTATAGAATCAAACTGTTCAGTGCTATCCAGTTTGTTTGGTCTCATGACAAAGGAGACAACTGTTCATCATGGCAATTAGCCACATATTTCATATCTTTCTCCTATTCCTGATTCTCTTTCTTCTTCCACTTTTACCAATAATTGGCCAAATGTTGTTGTTGTTATGTGCCGCGGAGTTGGTTCCGGCTCATAGTGACCCTGTATAGGGTTTCCAAGGCTGTAAATCTTTACGGGAGCAGAAAGCCTCATCTTTCTCCCATGGAACAGCTGGTAGTTTCGAACTGCTGACCTTGCGGTTTGTGGCCCTATTCGTAACCACTACGCTACCAGAGCTCCTTAATAGAGGCCAATTATTCCTCGAATAATTGTTTGCAAGCTTTTCAGACCCCCAGACATGACACAATGAACTAGGTTGTCCCATGAACAATGACCTTAAACCTCCAAACCAAGAAATCAAACCCCATCAGATGTTTGGCTGTGCATAAGCATCTCAACAGATACTCTTTTTGTTGCTATTGTAAATATATCTATCACACAAGTTTTTTTTACCGATTTCCTTTTTACAGGCATACAACTTATTGGTTGCACAATTGCAATTGTGCAACTCTATGTTGAAGACTGTTTTACAGGAAGAAGGGAATCCCCACCATTTTGCAGACATTGCTGAGTTCACTAGTACAGTGCTATGCTATGACCTTTACCCCATGCCTCTCTATTTGTTAGGGGTGGGGTAGAGATGAAGGTGGGGTTGGATAGATGCTCACATACTCAACACACTACCTGCAGTGCACCTATCACCCTATGATCCACTGGGGAAAAAAGGGCACTACCCAGCAATAGATGATCACTCCAGCATGTCCTGACTTCAAATATCAGAGCTGATGAAATACAGTCATTTCCTTATTAACCACATCCTCACTTCACAAGACTAGTGTAAAGTATAGAACCCTTTTACAGTAAACAATTTGGGCTCTGGTCTGGGTTCCTGAGCACCTGACCACATCTGAGGTAGACTAAATAGACCAAGAAGGACCACCTGGGAACCTGATGCTAATTAAGTCTCTTTGGAAGACTTGCAGGATTGGGGGAAGGGTAAGTGGAGCTTCCTGTGTATTCCTGGGAATGTCTCCTGGGGGCATGGAAGTTCTGTGCTGAGACCCCCTCCCAGACTTCACCCTATTTGTTTGTATCTTTTTAATGCTAGATTAAAGATTACCCTTTCCTGCAGTTTGTGAGTCCTTTCAACAGATTATGTTGTTAAGTGTTACTGAGTCAGTTCCGACTCATAATGACCCTGTATAGGGTTTTTGAAGCTGTTGATCTTTATGGGAGTAGAAAGCCTCATCTTTCTCTCAAGGAGTGGCTAGAGGGTTTGAATCTCCGATCTTGCATTTAGCAGTCCAGTGATTATCCCACAGCACCACACCAAGAGTCCTCAATAGGGTTATAGTACCTAGAAACAGAGGAGGAGCTGGTGCCTGCTGACCTAGCCCTGGTGAAGGAGAATGACAGAGAGAGTTGTATGGATCAACTGGGGTCTGTACTAAAGCGAAGGAAGGCTGACTTGCCTAAGCGATGCAGTTCAAGTGTGAAGAGAGATTTATTATCCACCAAATTTTTGATATCAGAGGTGAATAATCTTGTCCTCCTTGGGCTAGTTTGGCATATATTGGTGTCAGTAAAAGGTGAGATTCACTAGAGAGCAATGTCTCATGAAGCAACCATAAAGCAAAGCAGCAGAGGTATGGTTCCTAGGGCTCTCAGCCTGGCTGCCCATCAGCACCACTGGTAGGGAAAGTATATTACTGACTCCTCACTCATGTGGCACCTCGGGTGGGGTCACCACCTGAGGGCTTCTCCAATAACTGCAAGGTTGAGAACTTCTGCATTAACACATAAAATTAATGTCGAGAGACACTAGAGAAATAGTTTCTTCTACCTCTGAAAAAGGTGTTTGGTTTTTTTTCTCTAGCTAGTCATTATTTTTTAATGGTCTTTCTTAACCTAGATTCAGAAAATTTTCATGTGAGAAGAGATTTCTTTGTGTCTCTGATGCAAACCTCTACTTTTTGAGATAGTTTAGCAGACATTTTTGAGGTGCCCATGAATCCAAAGTTATTACCAACAGGAGATGGGGACCAAATGTGTACCCTGTGACCCAACCCATGAAACCCTGCCAGCAAGTTCATGAGACAGAGCAACAAAGCTTATGATACACAGGAGAGGACCCAGAAGGTCAGGCACACACGAGCCACTACTAGCTAGAGACCTTAACAAGTCCCTTCAGCCCCCAAGCTTCACCTTCAGATCAATAGGCCAGGAGTACTAACTCAGTGGCCAGCTGCACACATATAGACACTCAGGAGATGTGCCCTAGGCTATGCTGACTCTTGTCTCTAACAACCTCCTGTATTTGCATGTTGAGTCATGGTGTGGGGCTGTGAGTTAATGTGCTGAACTGCAAAGATGGTTAGAACTGCAAGGGAGGTTCAAGTTCACCAACTGCTCCTTGGAAACCCTATACAGGGTAGCTATGGGTCAGAACTGACTTGATGGCACTTAACAACAACAACAACAACATCCGTTGAATACCAGGCCACAGTGCACTGGCAGGTTAATAGTTTGGGGTCAACTAGAGAAGCAAAGAGAACCTCAGCAAGTCCCTGAACGCCAGTGCTAAGACAGAATGGAAGTTGGTCCAGGCCACACGGCATTTAAAGGTAAAGTCTGAGGCTCAGCAGAGTCCGTGCAAGGTGCCAGGTCACATGACTGGAGAGTGCTGCAATGGCAGGACACCCAGGTGTTGTGTAGGGAGAAGGGGCTCACCCACCTGGAGACCCGAAATGTCCATCTTCTCCCGGACACTGAACTTCTGGCCCATGAGCCTCAGCTTGGGTACACAGTAAAGGATCATGCTGTTGAACTGTAGGAGGAAGGTACAGGTCAGCATGGCAGGTGCATGTCCAGTTGTGTGAAGAAATGTGGCCCTGTGAGACTTAGGAAGGGCTTTGGGACAGTGCCTGAGATGAATACCAGTGGTTGCAGCAAGAGAGGAAGTGGAAGAGCCCTGTGGCGGTGAACTCTGTGTTGAGAGATATGGAGTATGAGCCTCTACAGCCAGGGGCTCTACACCAAGGGACCACAACTGGGGACTCACCAGGAAGAGATAACGTTCCTGGGTGGTTCCATTCTTGGCTGACAGCTTCTGGATGTGGCCTTCTTTGATGAACTCATTGGCTGGGTTGACAATGTCTTCTTCTCCACCCAGTTGCTCATACACCTCTAAGAGCTTATGCATTTTCTCCTGCAAGAGACAGAAGAATCAGGCAGTTCTGTGTTCATGAGGAACAAGATCCTGATGGAGACAGAGGTGAATAGAATGCTGCTCTGTAACCAGGACCCAAAACCATGATAGGGCCAACTAGAGAACGAACAAAATTTCACCATGAGGAGAAAAACAATAATAAAATAATAATAGCTAGCATCATTGCTAGGGGTCAGGCCCTGATTCACACATGGGGTCCTTACATGGGGAGATCTTACTTAGACAGAGAGCGTTTCTTATTGTCTTTCTTTAGAGAGAGACCTGAGGTCAAAGTAACATCTTGCTTTCCTTCCCTGTTTTCTCTGTGAAAAACAACAGTGCATGAATAATAGTAAAGCAGTGACTACCAGGTCGCAGACTTCTGAGGATAGGACCACTGGTTCCCTGTGATGTTGATGTCACTGGCATTGAGGTGAGGCTCAAGAGCTCCCAGGACAGACCTACTCAGGGCTCTGCAGGTCCTCAGATATGGCTATGTACATACCAAGAATGTGACACTATCGTATCACCCTTTATGCCTCTCTCTGTCCTTAGTTCTGATCTTGGCCCATGAGATCCTAGTGAAGCTTTACTGAATGAATGAATGAATGAATGAATAGCTGAGTGAGTAAATGATGATAACAGTAAGATAAGATAGCATTGATAGTAATACTTATTGTACCAGGTTGTGTTCTAAGCACTTTATGTTTGTTGTTGTTAAGTGCTGTGGAGTCAGTTTCCAATCATAGCGACCCTATATAGGGATTCCAAGAAGTGGCTTGTGGTTTTGAGCCACTGACCTTGCAGTTAGCAGTCCAGTGCTTATCCTACAGTGCCACACCAGGACTCCCAAGCCCTTTCTTTAGGCAACTCATGTAATCCCCACAATGAAAGTAATTGAACCCTCACAATGAGATCAGTTCTGTTGTGTTTCTATTTTACACATGGGGAGAAGGTGAGGCACAGAGCAATACATAACTTACCAGAGACCACACAGCTAGCAGGTAGCAGGTCTGCTGGTCTGAGACTAAGTCTCTATGCTGATCTAGAAGACTGATGATGGAATGCCCATATGCCACCCTCAAGCTATGCTGTGTGCCTGGCCCTGCTGTCAGAAGCCTGCTTCTGAACTCACCATCTTCCGAATGGCTGCATTGGAGTGGTTTGCTGCAGTGGAGATGAGCTCCAAGGACTCTACAGAGAAGAAGACAGTAGAGTTAGCCTCCAGGACTGCATCCTTACCCAGGAGGGCCTGTAGAGATCTCTTTTCTAGAGTTCCAGCATCTGGTCCTTCCTGTACAGAGACCCCTCCTGGCTCTCAGACTTTTCCCCATGAGGACTTAGGCTGCTCAAGAACTTGACCAGGAGAGAAAATGTAGCGCCATTTGGCTCATGGAGGGTGGGGCCAGCAGCTAGAAGCTAGCAGTTCTTCTGCCGAGGCCTTAATTGCCTTTGGACCAGGAGCAACCCCCACAATTCCAATTCTTGCATCTTATGCTCTGGGAGCAAGGGGTGGACAGCTCTCACAGTTCCTTCCCCAGAACCAATGTCTACCTCTCACACTTCAAGTCTAAATCTCTTCTTGAGTCATGTTTAAAGGCACTTGGATCTGTCTGTGTGTGTGTGAGTTTCCATGGCTTGCTGAACTAGACTTAGGTTTTCTAGAAAAGCTGTTTATACATCACTGAGGCCCAGTGTTCTCCCAGAGATCCCCTGCCTGGTGGCCCAGTCCCAGCTTACTCTCTGCATCTCTCCGGTCAGGAGCATCTTCTGGGAGCCTCTTCAGGTAGTCTTTGAGCAACAACTCGTAGCGGGGAACCCTTTGTACTGGCTCCAGCATGTGGTGCTGCAGTGTCAGGTTCCCGCACACCTCCTGCTTCTGTGAGAGAGCCCAAGGCAGTGCAAGGGGTCAGTTCATACCCAGGATATGTACCCCTGATCCTTGGGAAAGAGTATTCTAAGTCTGAGGCATTTGAAATCATTAAAATGATTGACATAGGGTGAATTGTACTCTATTTTGTTCTATGCTTCTGCTTTTCACAGTATATGACCCATGTTCACTTGTGACAAAAACAAATTTTTCTGCAACATTCTATGGTGGCCCATATAGATTGTTACAAGAGTCAGCTCTGAAGTACAAGAAACTGAGGCTACAGTTGAGTATCCTGGCAAATAGAAATTCTTGATTAATGAGTCTTACAAAGCATGTTGAATATCAGCCAATCAAATGTATCTCCATACTTATTCCTAACTCTGTTCAGAGTTTTGAAAAATTGACATGACCTTATGTTCCCTCTTTGGAAAGCCATTTTGAATTTTCATTTTAATGCTTCCTGTTTTGCGAATCTTTGAATCTGAATAAAACTTTTATTTTACAGAAGCTCTGCTTTATTTTTAACAACGATTTGGTGTCAGAAGTGGGACTGAAGAGACCAGCCTACAGCCTTGAAGCCCTCATCAAACATAGGTGAAGGATCTTGCTGAACTCTTTTAGGGTCTGTGTATCCAGGCTATTTGGTGAGTTTTCTCCAGTCTCAAGCTCTGTCTTCTTATGTTGTAACTGAGTTATGTTTTATTCAGAATTTGATTTCTGTCTGCAGATTTTGTCTATTTTTTTCACACAGTCATGGGTTCCACGGAGTCTAAGCCTGAATATTTCACTAGTGAATCTCCTGCTACGTATCCTGGAAAGGATGCTATTCTGTCTGAAATGCCATGTGCAAGTGACAATCTATCTCTTTTCCCTAAACTTCCTCTTGTGTTTCAGAAGCTCATTAAGGCCAATTGAAGGGCAAGAGAACAAATCCCCTTCTTTCCCTGATCTAAAACTGAATTAAGAGCAATAGCTAAGGAGTTCCCACAAACCAAAAAGTACTCTCACAAATTTAAAGAGGAATTCTGCATTTTAATTCAGGTTTACCAACCTGATCTGGCTGATCTATACCAGTTAATCATATGCTAGTTAGATCAAGAGAGGTACAAAATAGAACTCTTAAGCCACTTGGATAAGGATAACTCTATTATAGAAAAACAGTATTCTCTGTGTCCTCAACCTTGTTCACATCGCCTCCACAGATATGGGAAGAATACAGAGTGCACAACAACCAAAAGTTTAAATTGACCAAATGAAACAACTTCCCAGAATTTCTCAATACTCTCTAAGTTGGGAGGCAATTCAAGGGTTAATTCCTATAGTTTAGGAATTAATTAATAAAGTGCTAATAATACTAACCCATTTGTTGTTGTTGCTGCTGTTTTAAGTGCCATCGAGTCGGTTCCAACCCATAGCGACCCTGTACAGGGTTTCCGAGGCTGTAAATCTTTACGGGAGCAGAAAGCCTTGTCTTTTTCCCCATGGAGCGGTGGCTGGTAGTTTCGAACTGCTGACCTTAAGGTTCGCAGCCCGATTCGTAACCACTATGCCACCAGAGCTCCTAGGTGCTGTCAATTTGGTTCTGACTCATAGCAATCCTATGTATAACAGAACACTGCCTGGTCCTGTGTCATCCTCACAGTTGTTGTTACATCTGAGCTCATTGTTGCTGCCACTGTGCCAATCCATCTTGTTGAGATTCTTCCTCTTTCTCACTGACCCTATACTAGCCCATTGTTGTTGTTGTTGTAACTGCAGTCGAGTCAGTTCTGATCCATAGCGACCCTGTATAGGGTTTCCAAGGAGCAGCTAGTGAGCTTGAACTGCCAATCTTATAGTACAAACCAACTTTGCAGTCCAGCACATTAACCCACAGCGCCACACCAGGGCTCCATACTAGCCCATGTAATACCCCAATTATTACAAGTTAATAAACCTAATGAATAGAGTTAGAAATTTGCTCAAGACCTTAGGATCATCAACCGCCTGGTGAGTCCCTGATTTCGGGTAGTTAGATTGCCATCTTTTCCTATCTCAAACACCTCATGAGGCTAAGACCTTTACTTTAGTGGAATTATGTAGTGCTTTCTTTAGTATCCCAGTCTACCCTCATCATCAATATTGGTTTGCGTTCACTTAGGATGAACACCAGTATACTGGGATCATCATGCCTCAACCTTTATTTAATTTCCTCAAGTCTTACGAGCTGATTTACAGTATCAAGTGTTCCCAAATAATTTTCTCCTCATTCAGTATGTTGGTGATTTGCTACTTTTTTCCAAGAATCTTTTATACTGTGAAGAAAAATCTATTTAGGTGTTTAATTACCTGGCTGCTAAACAGCACAAAGCCTCTAAAGATAAACTTTAATTTGTTAAAACCCAAATTGCATATGTAGGCCATATTCTAATTTCACAGGGAATATACTGGACTTGAAACCATTAGTAGCTATCACTTGCCAAATAATAATAATAAAGTAAAATAAAACTACTTAGAGATATGGGGAATCTTTGAGGCTAGTGTTGTAACTGGATTCCATACTTTTCTTTGATTGCTCAATCACTCTATATTTTGCTTAATACAGAGAACCCAGAGTCTCAGCAATGGACTCCTGAGCAAATAGAACACGAGCTGGAAAAGACTCTAATAATCCCCTAGCTTTAAACCTATCCAGCTATGTCAAATTTAAAAAAAAAATTATTTGTTCATTAAAGAAATGAAAATAGTTTAGGAGTTCTAACTCAATCATATAAAAATCAGTAGAGACCTATTGGATATTAGAATCTCCCATTAGATCCTGTAACCAGAACCTATCTACCTTGTCTGAGTGTCTTTGAAGCCACTGCTGACATTGGTATGGAAAATTATTTAGATGTGCCCATCCCACATCCAATAGAATCCTTATTAAAATCTACTCTTAGTCAGATTTTTTCAGGTCCAAGCTAGCCAAGAACCTGAGGCCATATGCATATGAATGGATAAAATGGGTGTTGAAATAAAATTAGAAAATGTAATGTTTAAACAGGCTTTATGTAAAAGAATGAAGATAAATATGAAAATCTTTTTTTTTTTTAAAGATTTCTATGAAGAGGTCATGATCATCAGAATGTATTACATTGTATTTGACTGAGGAAAGGCTTCTCCTACTAGGTGTTCTAAAACAGACCTGAATGTATGAGAATGAATATTGGGTATTGTAAAAAACAGAGTGTAACTTGCTCTTCAAGGAGCTCTGGTAGCATAGTGGTTACGAATTGGGCTGTGAACCTTAAGGTCAGTAGTTTGAAACTACCAGCTGCTCCACAGGAGAACGATGAGGCATTCTGCTCCCGTAAAGATTTACAGCCTCAGAAACCCTGTACAGGGTCGCTATGAGTCGGAACTGACTCCACGGCACATAACAACAACTTGCTCTTCAGGCTTTACTTGATTGGATATGCTACATGAGAATTAGTAAGGATTGCTCATGCCCCATATTGGTTGGTTGTTGTTGTGCTTCAAGTTGGTTCCGACTCATAGTGACCCTGCACAGGGTTTCCAAGGAGTTGGTGGATTTGAACCACCAACTTTACAGTCAGCAGTCCAGTGCTTATCCTATAATACTATAATCAGGATTGTTGCTATTGTTGTTAAGTGCCATCAAGTTGGTTTCCCGTATAGTGTTTTCAAGGAGTGGCTAGTGAGTTTGAACTATCAGACTTGTGATTCAATTGATCTGTGGTCCAGGGCTTATCCTACAGTGCTACACTCAGGGTTTATGCTGAAAACCTGTGAACAAACAGGAGTTTTGCAATTGAGAAGCAATTGCTATTGGACTTTGATTGAGAAGCTGATTGAAGAAGGTAAACAAATTGTTGACTTACTGAAGGGGTGCCTATGTGGGGCACAATCCTATGGAAACTTGAGGAGTGCACTAAAGCAGGACTAGATAATGTCTATCAGAAGAACCCCCTTCCAGGACTAGACGTTAATGGAAACCGGTTGAGTAGATATTCTGGAATGATCACTTTAGGTGACCACCTGAGTTTATGAGCTGAGTGGAAGTAAGGGTGACGTAAAGATGAGCTGAGTCTGGGCATGTTCCTCTTGTACACTGTGAAGCACAAAATGCCACACTGGTAGGCCTGGAAGACTACATTTTGTGATGGATGCTGATGCTCAACATTCTAACTAGAACAGAAGATTCTTCAGACCAAGGAACATGCTTTTCTTCTCAGAATATTGGTTTGATTGTTGTTGTTGTTAAGTGCCTTTGAGTTGGTTTGGACTCACAGCGACCCTGTATAGGGTTTCCAAGGAGCAGCTGGTGAATTTGAATCACAAACCTTGAGTCTAGTGCATTATCCCACAGCACCACACCAGGACTCAGTTTTGATAGGAATAAGCAATTCAAACACTGGCTGTCTAAAACAGAGGAGTTGTATATAACTAAAGTCTGAGGGTTGGCTTACATATTTTTACATGTGTGGATTCATCTTCAGCACAAGGGGACAAGTGAGGATCCTCACTGGATAGATTCCTTTTCCTGATGATACCCTCTCAACTGCAAGTCTGTGATGGGTGGGGAAGACTGTGATGGTTGAACTGTGATTGTGAACAGGTGTGTAGGTGAGCAGGCTTTTGCAAGGCTGAGTATGTATTCTCTCTTGCTTGCTGCATGCTTACTTCCAACTTGCTAGGTCACCTTTATGTAACACTTTCGGGGATGACCTTGGAGGTCCAGGGCCCTGGCACCATGTCACCTTTGTTTGACAAAACTATGAAAGTATCTGCCTCCCTCTGGGGGTTTCAGAGACTCAAACCTGGCCCTGCCACTGCCCAAGGTTTCACCTCAGTGCATAACCCTTTAAAGAAAACTCTTATATTACCATTATGGAGTGGCCAACCTCCTTCAGTCTCTCAAACCCTTCAGGCAAATTTCAAGTTATTGGTTCATTCCCAGACAATTGGTGAGCCAGTCAGGAGACAAATGATATGGTTGATAAAAGAGACACATTTTCAGGGATAAACCTAGGACTAGATGTAGCCCATCCACTAGAGAGGTCTGGCCCTTGTAACTCTTAGGTTTGTGTGGACCATTGCTTATGGAGATACCCTGAAAATGCCAAGGTACATAGCATGATTGTGGGAAAGCATACCTCATAAGTGTGGGAAAGAGGCTAAGGGACTAGGAGTAGCACCTGGAACAAGGGTCGCCCTGCTGGATGGTTTGACTGACCACTGATTCTTAGTTTGTCATGAAAATGCCTGTGAGAACACTGCAGGAAGAGATACAGTTAGAAAAGGACAGGCAACAGTTGTGTGGGGCCATGAATGGACAGATGTTGTGAATATGTCACCTTCATGAACAGCTTGGACAGTTAGGTTGGTAAAAATGGAGATGGAGGAGGAAGCAGTTCAGGAAGGGCAAACAGCAAGCTAGAGCGTGAAGCATGAGTGAAAGAGTCTGGTTACTGAGGCTGCTTCCTCATCTGACTGTGTGGGGACTGGAGGTCTGGCTATGGCCTGGTGTTGCGTCAGCCCCTCCCTCTTGCTCAGGCCTTGGAGACAACTAGAGTGAATAGTGGGGAAGGAGACTCAGAACCCAGAGGGAATAACCAAATTGTAAACTCCTGACTTCCTTTCCATTTCCTTTCCTTCACCTTCCCCATTTTCCCCTTGCTCACTGAGAAGCACCAAGTCAGTGTCTGCAGCCAAAGTTAGTAAAAAGGAGCTTAGCTCTCATCATGGTGGGGTCAGACAGTGAATTATTTGCTGCATATACAAGAGCTGCATGCTTCTGAGCTGGAGGAAGTTGGGAGAGCTAGAGAGAAGGGGGTGTGAACTTTGGGGGTAAAAAACGGCTGAAGAAACCCTCTAGGAGAGCCGACAATCAAAAAGTCCCTTGAAAGCCCCCTGAGAGTAAGCTAAGACTCCAGTAGTTTCCAGAGAGGGCAGTAAAAGTGATAACAACCTACAGGAAAAGCTCATGCTGGAGTAATACCACTGCTCTTTGGGTCCTACTGAGGAAGTGCCCCTTGCCTCTGGAGGGTTCCCACCAGTCCTAGAGGTGGGTGGTGAAGTCACCTACAGGTCAGAGTCCTGCAGGGAGACCAAAGACCTCCTGTAGAAATCGTAATACATTGGTAAAGGACTAACAAACCATGAGTACTAACTCTAGTTAATAGCAAGGCAGAGTACACTCTTATCTTTGAAAACCATGAGAAGTTTCAAGACCACCTTCTTGGCACAATATAATCAAGGGGTGGGTTTTCTGTGGGAAAATTTCACCTAAAAATTCCAAGATAGTGGAATTTTCCCACAAACTTTTTAAAACTTCCTTTTATCTACAGAGCCCCACCATTTGCCATGGTATCCTGACAAGGGACCTGTTCTGTTTTCCCACTACTATCCATTGGAGTCATGGTGTGGCTCTGTAGGCTAAGCAGTGGACTGCTAATTATAAGGTCAGCAGTTCAAACCCACCAGCCACTCCTCAGAAAATCTACGCAAAGTCACTATGAGTCAGAACCAACTCAGTAGTACTTAACAACAACAATCCATCAGCTTCATTATTTGATGGCATCATGTTAACTGCTGAAGATGTTTCCCTGTTGTAAGATTGTCTAGCCACTGTAATCCCCTACTTACAGGAGAAAGTCTGGATTTTATATAAAGCCTCAGAAGGTACAGTGGCCAAGAATGTCAATCAAATTCCTAGTATCGTCTGGTTGGGTAATACCTATGTGTTGCCTAAAGTCATAGTTGATAAGATACAGGTTTACCCCACCCCTGGTGGTGGTGGTTATGTGCTGTGGAGTCGGCTCCAACCCATAGCGACCCTGTACAGGGTTTCCGAGGCTGTAAATCTTTATGGGAGCAGAACACCTCATCTTTCTCCCACGGAGCGGCTGGTAGTTTCGAACTGCTGACCTTGCGGTTCACAGCCCGATTCGTGACCACTAGGCTACCCCACCCCTAGTATGCCAGAAAAGATAAATCAAAAAAGCAAAACGTATCATAATCAAATTTTCAAAAATTTCCAAAAAACCAAAGACAAAGAAGGAATCCTAAAAGCAGTTCAGGAAAAGCAAAACATTACCTACAAAAGACAACCAATAAGACTAAGCTCATATTTCACAGCAGAAACCATGCAGGCAAGAAATAATGGTATGATATATATAAAATTCTAAAGGGAAAAGAATTACCAACCAAGAATTATATACCCAAGAAGAAAGATTGTCCCTCAAATATGACAGCAACACTAACATGTTTCTAGATAAACAAAGTAAGGGGATTCGTAAAAGCCAGACCCACCTTACTTTCAGATAAAGAACA
>NW_006408930.1:1570181-1583359 GCF_000296735.1 Chrysochloris asiatica | reverse complement strand
GCAGCCCGATTTGTAACCACTACACTACCAGAGCTCCTTAATATAACATTATTATCTGATAAAATACACTTTAGGGCAGAGGCCAGCATAAGAGACATTAAAGGGTCTAACAAGAAAACGTTCAATATCCTTATTTGTCAAAATCGATACTAGAGTCTTTAAAGCCTGTGAATGGCCATCTAAGATGCAACTATTGGTTTCTCTTTATCTAGGGCAAAGAATAAGGGGCTCTGGTAGCATAGTGGTTACAGTCGGGCTGCTAGCCTCAAGGTCAGCAGTTCAGAACTACCAGCCATTTCTTGGGAGAAAGATGAGGCTTTCTGCATCCCGTAAAGATTTATAGCCTTGGAAACCCTATGCAGGTTGATATAAGTTGGAACTGACTCCACAACCACCACCAGGGCAAAGAATATTAAAGAAAATCAAAGATTCGTTGAGACAAATAACCTAAAGAACCATACAAACAACAGCCTCCGTGACCCTGAAACCAGAACTAAATGGTTCCTAGAAACTGTTCTGAAAGGGATCACACTAGAAGGTACTGGGTGGAGTGGGAGAAAAATGTGGAACTGTGGTGTAGTGAATTATTTAATATGTCTCTTCTGTCTTTAGTCTTTGTAACTCCAACCAAATGAATCTTTTCCTGGTGGATCTGGGTGAGAGACGGTGGGAGAAGATGCTGACACGATTCGGCTATGGATGATAACAGAATTGATTGTGATTGTAAGAACTTGAAACACTAGCGTGGGTAATAAGTGAGCCATCTTGGTTATATGAAGGGGCTCCTTTTCTTGACTAACCAAGCTCATCTCCAACTGACCTTTGATTCTTAGGACTTGAGCCAGAAGCCTGATCTGAAATGCCAATTTCTACAACCTTGTTAATGTGCTGAACCATAAAGTCAGTTTGAGCTACAAGGTTGGCTGTCAAACTAACTAGCTGCTTCTCAGAAACCCCATACAGAGTCACTTTATGTGGGAACCGATTCGACAGCAGTCAATAGGCTGATTCTGTGTGAGTAAGAAGAATCCTCTAGAGTCTACACTGCCATGTGAATTGCAGATTTGGGCCTCGCCATCCTCCATAATCATGGGCCATTTATTTGATAGCCTGTGAGTTCTCTGAGATGTTGCAGTGGACTGTGGAACCCAGGGATATGGGGGAAAATAATAAAAGGAGGAATAGTGGTTGATATCATGAATTATAGAGTTGGTAGTGTCACATTGTAGAGTAAGCACTAGATGGCTAACCACAAGGTTGGTGGTTCAAACTCACCAGCCACTCCTCAGAAACACTATACAGGGTCAGAACACTACACAGAGTCAGAACCAATTCAATGACACTTAACAACAACAACAACATAACACTTTAGGAAAGTCAGACATTTGGGATGTCTTTAAACTGCACCTCACAGGGACCAGCCTGATGCTTTTTCTAAAATAAATTATTGTTGCAGGAACAAAACTCAAAATCATCAAGAAGACCAAGCTTACTGGTCTGACAGAGACTGGTGGAACCCTGAGACTATGACCCTTAATCTAGAAAGTGAACAACAACACTAGGGAGGTATACCTTGGAACAGGGGTGGGAAACATACAGCCCCCTGGGCCATATGTTGTTGTTGTTATGTGCCATGGAGTCAGTTCAGAGGCTGTAAATCTTTTCGAGAACAGAAAGCCTCATCTTTCTCCCGCGGAACAGCTGGTAATTCGAACTGCTGACCTTGAGGTTCACAGCCCCATTCGTAACCACTACGCTACCAGAGCTCCATCTGGGCCATATAAAGCCTGCTAAATCATTTGGTCTGGCCCTGCATAGGCAATCACAGTTCCAGCCATCACATTGTTGTTCTTGTTGTGGTTAAGTGCCGTTTCGTCAGTTCCAAGTCATAGCGACCCTGTCTAGGGTTTCCTAGGAGCAGCTGGTGGGCTCAGGCTTAACAACGATTGTGAGGTTGACGCAGGACCTGACAGTGTTTCATTGTGTTGTGCATAGAGTTGCTATGAGTCGATACCAACTCAATGGCACCTAACAACAACAACAATTTTTTAAGCTAAATGAATAATGTTATAAATACCCAAATGGCCCTTGACAGAAAAAAAGGTTTCCCATCTCTGTTTTAGAACTATCAAGCATTTGACATAAAAGAGCAGCATTTACCCCAAGAACATAGTTCAGAAGGCAGGAAAGGTTAGAAAAGGAGGAATGAAAATAGGAAACAAGGAATGTATTTCAATGATATGAAATAAAATATGTATGAATTGTTCAATGGAAAACTGATTTGCTCTTTGAACTTTCACCCAATTCACATAAAAAGTTTATAAAAAAAAAAAAAAAAAAAGACATGCAAAAGAACCACGACTAATGGGCTAGTGGGTAAATTATGAGGTGTGGAATCCCTTTGTGCAAACAATTTGGCCTTTAGTTCTGGTTCTTGAGAGCCAGACCACATCTTAAACCAATGAATGGGAGCTGACCAGACCAAGAGTATCACCTGATGCTGATGCTGATTAAACCTCAGGAGACAAGATGTACTCTATCAAGTCCATGTGATGAAGCCAACAAAATGGCCTTGAAGATGGGCTGGTGGCAAGGCCTCAGTGGAACTTTCTGAGTGGAGGCCGTGAACCTCTGCTTTCAGTAAGGTAAGGATATCCCCCAGTGACATGGAAACTCTGCTCTGAGACCTCTTCTAAGGTTCTTATCCTTTCTAAATTAAAAATAGCCTTTTCCCTATTGATTGTGAGTTGTTTCACGGCTTATTAGACCTAAAACACAGAGAATGGGGCTGTTGAAACAATTGTACAGGCAGCTGGGATCTGAACTAATCAGAGAAAGGAATCTGAGGTATCTCTGGGCTGGTTTGGTGTTGTAGCTATTTGCAAAAAAAAAACAACAAAAAGAAAGGGAAGAGCATTATAATTTTTTAAAACAATTGCCTGCCACTAGAGACTGAGGGACATTTTGTACTCAGAAACATTCATTAAAATTGTTGTTGTTGCTGTTAGGTGCCATCAAGTCAGTACCGACTCATAGCGACCTTATGCACAGAACAAAACTCTGCCTGATTCTACCAAATAATAATTGGTGACAGCAATAGATTGCAAAACTTCTAGGAGCCACTATTTCCCCCTGTGACAACTTAGTCTCTAAGAGTTACAGCACAGATCAAATCCTAAATCTGGCATCTGGGCTACATGCCATAATTGTACTTATTTACTATGCTCCATATTTTTCATAAATATCATATTACATTTTAGAGGCAAAAAAAATTGTATTTAAAACCTTCATTGCCTTACCCCTGATGATGTCTGAACCCCCATTTCCAGGAGCCCCATCTTCCTACCTGGATGTTGTGAACAATGTCTTTAAACAGCACCGACCGCTGGGTCCACATGCCCACCAGCTCCATGGCTCTGTCAAAGTTCTTGACGTACTCGCCATACATCTTGAGGAACGGGGCCAGCTTCTGTAGGACATCCCCAAGCCGGGGGTTCTCATCCCTTCATGGAGAGTCAGAGCAGCAGAGAAATCACTTGAGATGAAGGGCAGGGACACTGTAATTAATGGACACTAGCTTTCCCCAAGGAGTCCTGGTGTGGCACTGTGGGCTAATGTGCCAGACTGCAAAGTTGGTGGTTCAAGCTCACCAGCTGCTCCTTGGATACCTTATACAGGGTTGATATGGGTCAGAATCGACTCAACAGCTGTTAACAACAACAAAGTTTCCCCAAAGGAGTCCTGGTGGCAAAGTAAGTTAAGCATGGGCTGTTAACCATAGGTTAGTGGTTTGAACTTACCAGCAGCTCTATAGAAACCCTATAGAGCAGTTCTACTCTGTTCTATGGGTCAGAATTGACTCCACAGCAGTGGTTCAATGGACTTAACCTTCCCCTGGAGGAGATCTAGTGCCACAGTGGTTAAACACTTGGCTACTAACCAAAAGGTCAGTGGTTTAAACCCATCAGCTGCTCTGTGGAAGGAAGAAGTCTGCTTCCATAAATATTCCATAAATATTCAGTCTTGGAAAACCTGTGGGGAAGATTTACCAGGTCTTCACACAGTTACTCTGAGTTGGAATTGTATCAGTGTCAGTGGGCTTGGTTTGGTTTGGGTTTTAACCTTCCTCAGACAGACACAAGCTACAGCCAAAAGTGTCGGCTCTGGGACCCGATATGAGACCCCAGCTCTGTGTGATAGTGGGCAAAACAATCAACCTGTCTGAGCCTTAACTTCTCCCCAGGTAATGAGGGAGTGGAGAGAAAATGTATTTGTGGGAAAGTAAATGAGACTGTACATGTCAGCGGTGCCGGGCCCAGAGTTACTGCTCCAGGAGGAGCGGGGGCCTAGCAGAGGATCAGGGGACTAGCTCTCAGAATCATGAAATATCACACTACTTCTACATTCATTAAGCGTACAAGTACTTGTAGAAACACCCAATGGGAACACCCAGTGCTGGCAGAGTTAATTACAGGGAAGGCAACACTTTATATCAATACTTTGCATTACTGATAATGAAAACTGCCATTTGGATAAAACTCACTGCCATCAAGCCAACTGCAACTTGCAGCAACCCTGTAAAGGGGTTCCAAGACTGCAAATCCTTACAGGAGCAGACAGCACCATCTTTCTCTCACAGAGCAACTGGTAGGTTTGAACTGCTGATCTTGCAGTTAGCAGCCCAACACCTAACCATCATCACCAGGACTCCTTGTTTTCTGATTTAGAAATACGTTTCAAGAAGTGTAAAAACATATTAATAGTCATTACTATTCTTCAACCTTGGAACTGTTGGGAATTTATCCTAAAGAAGTAAACAAGAAGAAGGGGGAAAGCCACATGAACAAAGTTGCCACTGCAGTGTACCCACAGGTGAGAACCCCCGGGTATATTTTAAAAGTCCAGTGGTAGAAAAGGCTGCACTGTTGTTGTAGAATAATGCTTAGGATGCAGCAGTATGTCTTTAGATTGGGGTGATGATCACATCTCAACATAAAGGCACTGCTTGTGGTGGTATACCAAATCATACGTAATCTTTGTGTTAGAAGAAAGAGGTATGAAGATCCTAATTTAAATGGTATGTGTTCTCTACCTACTGTCCTCCCCTAGAAGCATTTGCTCAGGAGTGAGGAAGGAGTGAAGGAGGCAGAGAGAACTGGGGATGGGGAGGAGGCCTTGGTTATTGACACCTCCTCCAGGCTCTGAAAGGAGCACTGGTAGTGTAGTGGTTACGAGTCAAGCTGCTAACCTTAAGGTCAGCAGTTCAAAACTACCAGCAGTTCCTTGGGAGAAAGATGAGGCTTTCTGCTCGCGTAAAGATTTACAGCCTCGGAAACCTTATACAGGGTCACTATGAGTTGGAACCGACTCCACAGCATGCTGCCACCACCACCAGGCTCTGACTCTCTAAGCTACGCCTGGGGTCTAGAGGTGCCACACACAGTTAGGGAGAGAGACAGTCTGCTCCAGGACTGCTGCAGATCCTCTGAACTTTCCACCTCCCTGCATTTGCCCTACCCAGGAATCCACCACTTTATCACCACTGCCACCACCCTCGAACAGTGAAGCTGCAGTAATGAGGCAGCTGCCATTCATTGGAGTTTGGCTGTGGTGAAGATGCAGAAAGCTGAGGCAGACGATTTATTGGTAAGGCAGTGACTCTGGAGGGCAATAGGGAACCTGCTCTAGAGGGTTCCAGCTCCTGGTCTTTCACAAAAGGATCTAGTGGGTCACAATTGTGTCCCATCGCCTGTGTGGCTAACCTTGCAGACACAGAGGCAGCAACAAGAATGAGAGAGAAGGCCTAGGCCTTGATCCCAGCCCCAGGGAATAGCACAGGGGTTAGTGCACTACCTCTAATCAGGAAAGACCTGCTGATATCTGGCCCAACCAGATCCATGAAAGTCTGGAGAGAGGACAATCATGCTGGAGTACACAACACAAAGGCAGGGGCAAGGACAGTCAGCCAGTGACCTGAAAGGACAGCTGGGACCAATGAACATGGCTGCACTAGGGCTTCTCCAGGACTGACAGAGAAAACTGGCTCCTGCCAGGGACGGACTTGTCAGTCAGAAGCTTTGTCCGGCTGAGCTTACACCTTGAAAGCATGCTGTGACCCTGGCTTTTATGGGACTGAACTTCCACCGAGGTAAGGCCCTCACCTCTGTGTCTTTCTGGCCCAGGGCAGTATGGAGAATGGCTCTCACCCACACCAAGGAGCTAAGTGCCTGTGACACAAAGACCATAAGCACTGCATTTCAGACTGAGGTCTGTGAAGGGGGCAGCCAGTGGAGGAGGCACACAGTGGGGAGGCATGGCTGGGTGGGATCCACACCATGGCACTGTTGCCAACCATGAGACAGCTGAGCAATCACTCTGCTGAAGGCCTAAGGACTACAGCAGGACAGACCATAGAGGTAGCAGGAAGAGATCTTGAGGTGGAGCAAACTCGGGAAAGGAAGGTGAGAGACCAGCAGACTGGAGTGCTTCCAGATGCCAAATCTCCTCTACATTGAGTCTGAGTTGAGCATTGAAGTTCATACCTTTTGCAGATGCAGAAACCAAACATAAGACAATGACTTTCAAGGTTTCTCAACCAGGAAGAGGGCCAGACTGGACGCTGGACCTACCCTTCCCTCTGCCTGTGTTGTGTCAGGTACCAGGAGCCCCCATACTGAGGAACCATCAGACAGGAGAAAAGCTATTCAGTCAGCCACAGTAACAGAACCATATGGCCTCATTGCAGATGTTGTCTGGGCCAGCCCAGTGCCACGCTCATACTCACCACTCCTTGGTGATCCGTGCCTGCAGCTCTGGCAGGAGGAACTGCCCATGGAAGCAATAAATGGAGGAGATGTTTGAGAAGATGCCTGTGATGACCTCGGCAGGGATCCCAGCCTCCGTCAGCCTGGTGCAGAAGACCTGCAGACAGGGAAATTAATGCTGAGCATCTGTGGAGCTCAGGTGGGGTGGGAGGGCACTACCTTGGTTATTTCCTCAATAGGCTGCAAAGTTACTTTCTCCCACACCATTTTACTAAGCTGACCCCAACACCTCTGGTCTTAGAGCAGACTGATTTGAGGAACATTCACTGCCTGATGTCTGGGACAAAGCAGAGGGACTCCCCTGTGCAGGACCACACTTAGTGGGGAGCAGACCCCTCTTCCATCTACCTGCTCACCTGAAGTGAACTGTCTGGAGCTCCTTCATCTAGTCTAACAGGGCCTACACACACTGTTAGACCCTAGATTTCCACTTGTATGTTATCATCTGTGCTAATAAACCCAGTTCTGCTCACTGTCACTCCCAGCCACCTTACAGAAAGATTATTCACTTATCCAGAGACCACCTCTGTACTCAGATACCATGACTTTCCCCAAGGATGATCCCTGGAAGTCAAAAGCCAGACTTTGCAGAAAGATAGGTGTCTCTCTCTGCTGCACTGTGCCCACCATCACCCCTTGGACAGTCTAGCACTCTACCTGGTCCAGCAGGTGCAGCCGTTTCACATAGGCCTCCTCTGTGTGAAGGAGCTCTCGGGCAATGTTGAACAGCTGCTGGGACTTGGAGCACTGTTGGGAGAGGAGAATACTCTGAGCTGGAGAGTATGAGGGACAGCAGTGCAGACCAAAGCTACCATTGGGCACCAGGAACCATTGGTCAGGCGGATGCTCTGGGGGTTGGGTGGGGTGTTCAGTTTTCACAGATGGAATTTCAAGGATCATCTCCAGGGATGCACATAGTTTCCACCAAACACAGAGCATCCTCAACAACACAGACATGGCACACTGACCATGACTATGTCAGAACACAGAAGAACAGGGGACACATGACATGAAGCCCTTGCCAAAACCCAGTGGACAGCACAGAGAAAACCCTATGTGAACCACAGACCCTCTTTAAGGATAATGTATCAATACTGGTTCATCCATTGTAACAAATGGACCACAGGAAGCAAGATGTTAATAATAGAAGATACAACAATACAAGAATATTAACCTGCATGTTAATAATGGGGGATATTCTTCAGAGGGATAGGGTATATGAGAACTCTCCCTTTCTGCACAATTTTTCTGCAAACCTAAATGCTCTTGTTTTCATTTTCCAGGTCCATCCTCCCCTGCTGGGTGTCCATCACAGTAGTAACTCTCCTTGAGTCCTCTCTTGACTCCCTGGGACACTTTCTTATAGATTGAGGGATCCATGGATCTACTGTCCCAAGACTCCTCTTTCCATTCCCAGTCACCCTCAGACCAGCCACATCTTGAACACCCACCTACAGGGAGCCTGAAGATTCCAGCACTGTTATCCATTCCTGTATCCCAGCACTGTTATCCATTCCTCTCTGCCTCTCCCTGCCAGCCTCTACTATGAAATCAGTGCTTGTCACCCTCCCTCCAGGAAAGGGTGCCTAGTCCTGCAGGATCTGTGTGCAACCCACCCATCCCTGGATTCCCAGGCCCTTTAGCCTCACTGCCGTCTCGTAACTTGCCCAACACTCTCAACCTGTGTCCCTCTCCTGCTGGACTCACTGATGGCTGAAAGCATTCCTAGTCTGTGCCTCAGTTTCCTCATCTCTACAATAAGGGTCATGCAGAACCTTCTTCAAAGAACAGGTGTAAGGATTAATGGTCAGCCTGCTGCCTCCAGAAAGGAGAGTCCCAGCACAGTCCCCTTTACAATTTTAGCTTAAGAGCAAACTGGAGCCAGAGAATGAGGAAATAGTGAAGAACAATGGACTGAAAAGCAGGGATGGGACATCAGGAAGGGCCAATAGATGGCTAACCCACTATGCTGTCACTAGGAGGCAGCCCTGCCACATAGAGCAGAAATGTCCCTGCTGGACCCTACAAACCTAAACCTGGAGCCCTACCCACATCTCTTAATGTTAACTGCAGTAGGGTTTCTGAGAAATGACTGGTGGATTTGAAGTGCCAACCTTGCTATTAGAATCCCAGTGCTTATCCTACAGTGCCACACCAGGACTCCTAATAGGAAGCATTTTTTCCAGGGTTTACTTTCTTCAGTCAGTCAGGCATTTGGGCATGCCTGGTTTTTGTGTTTGCTTTTTAAAATATTTTATTGTGAATTATGTGATAGTTTACATGGGAGAACATTAGTTTTACATTCAACCTATCGTATATCATTTCATTGCCATGGTCACAGTCCCCTCCATGCATCATCAACCAACCAAAGGGTATACCCTGCAAGCCTGCCCCCCCAGTTGTCAGCACACAGCCCCTCTCCCTCTCTGGGTTTAGAGCCCCCAGCCACTCCATCTCTCCATCTGTGGTGTTGCTGTGTCTTTGGTAGGGTCCTGCTCCTCTTCTCCTTTGATGGTCCCAGGGACCTCCGCTCCTGGACTGCAAAGTAAACCACTCCCCTCGTTTTGCTACAAAATGTCTTACCTTTACATTTCCAACCCTCACAGTCAGTCCTGATAGCAATTATTCACTATAGCACCACAATCTCCTTTGTATCCCCATCTCCTTTCATTAGCCCTGCCCAGACAGATTGGATACTACTCAGTGGGGATTCTACCTTCCTCTGTGCCCTCTGGATCTAGTTTCCCTCTTGAAAGCTTGTAAGCCAGTCACTTCTTGCTTCTGTAGCACCCCATTTTGGGTAGCCAATGTCCAAGTTGCCCATCCCTGAGTACCAAGGGGGTGGGAATGATCCTCGCTATAAAGATTTGTTCCCTCTTTTGGGCTACTGCATCCATAGGTATAGGTCAAGTCCATCAAATTGTATCAGATTACTTTTTCCCTCTTCTTTTTACTCTTAGTCGAGTTCTGATCATCCAGTCATTGAAGCCAGGTCAAGTGCATATTATCTGCAAGTAAGGGTGTTCTTGTGCATATGTCCTCACTTCTTGTCAGCTGGATACTTCAGTCTCTGCCCTAGTCCTCTGTGGCTACGTCACTGTCTCTGGGCCCAGGAGTCCCCAGGTCTTGCCACACTGCTGGCCAACCAGGTCCCCACCAAGTTTCACAGGAGTCTATTGAATGTGGTCAGACTTAGATCACAGTTTCATTGCTGTTTGTCCCTCACTTTCCCTTATCTGTGATCAACGTGGTCACCAGTCAGACCGCATGTCTGCTTGTGTAGTCCACTTGAGTCTTAGTCTTGGAAGGGGGGCATGCCTACTTCTTAATGTACTATCACACTGATGAGCTGACCTCATTTTTTCCTTCAAGGGCCCTGAATGGCGGGGACAGTATTCTAGGCAGACTGCTAATTCAAGACGTCCCCAGCAGAGGAGAGAGGCAATGCTGCTCCAGATGCCTGTCATGGGTCAAGGCAGGTAACAGGGCCTTCAGTAGACCTTCCTGTCCAGGACAGCGTCAGATGGCAAACTATGAGTGTTCACTTGAGAAGCTGTGAACTTCAATCTCAGTGAGGAGAGCATCCTCTAGAAAGGATGGGCAGAACCACAGGAACAGAGGAGAGTGCAATTAGCAATGAAGGGGCCAAGGACCCAGAAATCCAGCAGATCCAGGAGAGGCCAGAGAAACAAAAACAACCCAAGTGGATTTTGACTCATGGTGAGCAGATATTTCACAGTAGAACTGTGCTCCATAGGATTTTCAGTGGCTATAAGGAGCTCTGGTAGCGTAGTGGTTACGAGTCGGGCTGCAAACCACAAGGTCAGCAGTTCGAAACTACCAGCTGTTCCGTGGGAGAAAGATGAGACTTTCTGCTCCCTTAAAGATTTACAGCCTCAGAAACCCTGTACAGGGTTGCTATGAGTCAGAACCGACTCCACGGCACATAACAACAACAACAACATGATCTTATGAAAACAGATCGCCACGCCTTTCTTCCCTGGTGCCACTGGGTGGATTGTAAGCACCAACCTTTTGGTAGCAGCTAAGTGCAAACTATTTGCTCCACCCAGGGACCTGGGAGGGCTGAGGAAATATGGAAAATCAGGGCAAGTGGACATCTTTGCCAGAACAAGGAGGTAGAGAAGAACAACAAGGAAGAAGAGGCCTTTGGCCAAAAATATCTTGATGGTGGCCATGTCACTTGACCCCTCTGAGTCTCCATCTCTCCATAAGTGGTCCACCTAGCACTTCCAGAAAGTCAAGTCTGACTTGGTCTCAATTTTGTTACTTAACCTGAAAGACAACCCCCTTAAGAAAAGATAAACCACATAGGAGAATTCAGCTGAGATTCTGCATGGAAAGGAATGTACTTTAGGAAGGAGCCTAGCACCTCTGTGCCTGTCTCCACATCAGCCTGGCCCAGTGCCCTAGTGTCTCAGTCCCTGCATGCTGTATTGGTCCCAGTCTACCCACGGAGTCAGGGAGTATGCCACTTGAAATAATGAATGTCCTCTCCTTTCCTTTATGACTTTTTAGCTTACTTCTCTGAGGTGTTAAGTCCATAATGAACACACAACTATCAACAACCCTACACCAGGACCCCTCATTTTACCTGGAAAGTACAGGTAGCACAACATTATGGGCTTCTGTCACATTCTCTAACCCTGGGATATGTGTGGTGGATGATGTTCTCACCGGCACTGTGAGATGGAGATGATACACCCACCAAGGACAAGATGCTGCCCTTTGTAAGATGCCTCAGTCAGAGTCTAAATGGGCAGGTTGGGATGGGCTTGGGTCTGCATTCTCACCAACACCAAGGCAATGCTGAAAACAGAGTTTGAGGGTGGGGAATCTTGAGAAGTTATGGGGTTGGCTCACATTAGCCAGTCCCCTAGGTTGCTCTTCATCCACTAGGCTGGGCTCCACCATCCATTATCCAGGATCCAATAGGCTGACCCTGATTACTGACTGGATCGTCACAGCCAAACTTCTCTTCCACTGGGGCTTCTTTAAACCAGACGTATGGTTCCTTTCCCTGTCCACATGTGTCCCAGCACTGTGTCCTAGCTTGACAAATACTAAAGAACAAACTTCCTCTCAAGGCAGACCTGACAAGATGCACAAAGCTAGTTCTGACTGCAGTTTGTACTGATAGAGTGTCTTCTGCATTAGGTTCTCTGCCATTATTCACCAATCCCTACCGCAGCTTCCACATTTATAAAGTAGGCTAACACAAGCACTGCTTTTCTTGAGAGGCTCAGCAACACCTCCATGTACTCATGCACTCTGTATCACTGCTACCAGTGATAGGACAACATGATCATCCCAGGGCTACAGGCTGTTGTGTCCATTTTGCAGATGTGAAGATTCAGGTGAAGGGAAGTAAGCTATTGTCCCAAGAGGTCAGGTGGACATGGTCCCTAGGTCTGCAGGTGCCCATCATCCCCAACACACACAGGGCTTTCCTTGTAGGCTCAACCACAGGGACCCTCTTGTATATGTTGAGGCCATGTGAGTATAAGAACAGAATAGAGCTGACACCACTTGTCTGTTTGTCATACTCTGGTGGCTTGTGTGTTGCTGTGATGCTGGAGGCTATGCCACTGGCATTTTAAATACCAGCAAAGTCTTCCATGCTGGACAGGTTTCATTAGTACTTCCAGAGTAAACAGACTAGGAAGAGGAGAGACAACCCTCTTCTGAATGGTTTGCCACTGAAAACCTTATGAATAGCAGAGGAACATTGTCTAATACAGTGCTAGAAGATGAGACCTGCATGTTGGAAGGCATGCCATTCTAAATATGTCTTTGGAAGAGCTGCATTCTCAAAGTAGAGTTGGCCTTAATGTGGATAAAGCAAAGCTTTCAGATCTTCGTTTGCTGATGGGGCACAACTCAAAATGAGAAGAAACAGCTGCAAATACCCATGAACTGGAACTTGAAATCTATGAAGTATGAATATAGAAAAATGGAAGTCAACAAAAAATGAAATACTTGAAGATCTATGTCCTAGGCATTAATGAGCTGAAATTGACAGGTACTGGTCTTGAATATACAGAAGCTAAAGCAACTGGTCACTTTGAATAAGACACTCATATGGTTTACTGTGCAAGAAACAAAGAAAGAGGAGTGACAATGCATTTATCATCAAAAAGAGCATTTCAAGATCTATCCTGAAGCGCAATGCTGTCTGTGATGGAAAATATCCATACACCTACAAGGTGGTGGTGGTAGTGTGCCATGGAATCGGTTCCAACTCATAGTGACCCTGTATAGGGTTTCCGAGGCTGTAAATCTTTACAGGAACAGAAAGCCTCATTTTTCTACCATGGAACAGCTGGTAGTTTC
>NW_006408930.1:1564249-1568181 GCF_000296735.1 Chrysochloris asiatica | reverse complement strand
AAGATGCCCAAAAAACAGAAGCAGATGACCATATCTGCACATGTCCAGAAACGAGATAAAGTGACTGAGGCAAATGAGCTGGAAGGAGACCTACACTCTATACTAGAGGGAATGACTCAGGATTCCACCTAAGGTCCTATACTCTGTAAAGCGTTTGCATGAGGCCTATTTCACTGGGCAAGTTATAGAACCCCTTTTAGGTATTCCAATCAGTTATAGGCTGAAGGCGGGCTTACAAGTTTTCTCTAATCATGTTTCCCAACATTCCTTTCTTTCTCCAGAAACTGGTCCCTCCCGACATGTCCAAAGAATAAGAGACGAACTCTCATGATCCTTACTTCTAGGGAGTATACTGGTAGATATGTTTGTTCTATTTTGAAAATTCTTTGCCAACACCATAATTCAAATGCATTGATTCTTCTATGGTCTTTCTTATTCATTGTCCAACTTTTACATGCGTTGTAAAGTGGAGGGTCACCATCACCATCCGCATCCTCATCCCATCACTGCTGCAGTGGTACAGCACCTTCACTACCCTCACCATCCTTCTTGTTACTCAGTTTTTGCTTCCAATTTTACCTCCAACAAGGTGATTGACACAGGGATAACAGCAGTGGATTTAAACATAACCAACAATTGTGGAGATGGCACAGGGCTGGGCACTGTTTTGTTCTGTTGTACATAGGGTCACTATGAATCAGAACTGACTCAATGGTACCTAACAACAACAGCAATGCACCCAGGTGAAGGCTACCACAGTCACTGACATCCCCTCCAAGGAAAGACTGGGGTAAAGGATGGTGAGTCCTACCTTGGTTGTGCCCGCCTCCATGTCACTTCTCTGGAGGATGGTACTTGGGTTGGGGTCCTCATTGTTGCCCTTGTCCATGGCACTGGTGATGTCCTGTAGGGCATCCTTTGCATTTGTCTCTGGGTTGAGCCCCAGCATCGTGGGGTCCTGGCCTACCTCACTGCCCTCCTCACTGGGGAAGCTCTCACTGGTCACGCTGCAGGATGGGCTGTCTATCCCACTGTCCCGATTAGGGATTTTGCCACTGCTGCTCTGCTCGCCTGTGGGGCCTGTGTTCAGAAAGTCATCTCCATCTCTTGCAACTGCCAGGATGCTAGTACTGGTGACAGCAGGGTCCCCACAGATGGGAAGCTCTTGAAGTTTCCTGAGGTCTGTGAGCTGTGGCTCCAAGCATTGGAGATCCCTGGTCTTGGCTTTCTCCTGAGAGGAGCTGTCAGACTCAGTATCCAACTCCCCTAGGGCAGCAATGGGGCCTGAGGAGATTGAGGAGCCCACACCTGACTCCATCCTCAACACTTGGTTTATCAGACTCTGTTGAAAGTGTACCAGAAGGTTCCTGTGGAGAGAAAGGACTTGCTGAGACTCTGCAGGCATTGTTTCAATGTGAGCAGGACCCTGTGGGCCCCCAAGTGCAAGAGGGTGGCATACTGGGGTGCTATCCCTAGAAAATTCCTCTCCAGGGATCGTCCACATTAAGAAAACACCTGAGGCTACAGGGAGACCTGCACCAAGCCTCATGGCATGTAACTGTATGTGATATCTGATCATCTGGGTCAGATTCAGTGGGATGCTTTTGGATGACAAACAAAATATTTTATTTATAAAATAAGTTTCTTCTATATTAGAAAATAAATCCCATGGTGTGAAATTATTGGATGCTCAATAAATTCAAGTTATCTGCCCCAAATAATTAACAATATGAGTATAATGGTTTCAGTCTATGAAGTGTTTTTGTATCCGTTTTTTATTCTGTGCGGTAATACAGGTATCCCATTCATCACTATCACCACCATCACCATCCTCATCCCATCACTACCCTCATCATTGTTCCTGTTACTCCTGTTCACCCAAGGACACAAACCCCAGTTTTAGCCTCCCAATTCCAGGATTTCTCTTCCCTGGATCAACTAAAGTTACTTTACACTTTCACATCCCTCTTACCTGAAAACCCTCTTGAAGGGAAGATAAAGTGTTAATTACATGTGTATAAGACAGTTCACAGAGTATCAGTTGAGAAGGATTATAAGGACCAAATGGACCAGAAGGGAGATGAACTTACTGAAATGTCTCTCTTGAACCCACAATGCAGATAGAGAGGAAGACAAGGAACAGATCATACTGAAGCATACTCACAATAACTTATCCTTAAATGGCAAGCAGGTTACCTGGCACCTTTGAACTTTCCAATGAGGATGCTCCCTGTGATGAGGAAGTTCCTTGTGGACTCTTGGGTTCACTGGTAGAGGCCGTCGTGAGGCTAGAAGGATTAGTTGAAAATCTCTTGCTTTCCCAGGAGCTCTGAGATGTAGCCGTTTAGGAGGTACTAAGAAACATTAAAGGAAAATGAAAACCCATCTTCTTCCAATAGGTTCTAAAGGAAAAGGGTGAAAGAGGCCATCTCTATATGACTACCCAGCAGAAGCAAACTACGGACTCTATCCCAGGAGCAGAGTCTTTCTGCAAAGCGCTGACACAGTCCTTGAGGTGAACACAGAACAGTTGTTTCCTTGGTCCTCAGATGGACACAGCCCTGAAAAGGGCAAGGAAGGTAGTTGTGGCAGTTCCCCCACCTATGGGACTCCTTCCTGGGCTTGACTAGTGAACTCTGAATACAGGACTAGGCTTATTCCTGGAAAGCAGAACTCTGCAGTCAGGGAGGTAGTTTCATCACGAAACACAGACCATACATACAAAGACACATACTTTCAACTCATATGCACTTTTAGTACTTACATTGTGTCACTCACATACACCAACACTCACACATACTCACACGCAGATATTCTTCTGTCTGCAGCTTATTTCCAAGTTTCTTTCCTCACTTGCTAAACAGAAAGAATAACGTTCAGCTAGGAGGGTTCCACATATACATAAAATGGACACATTGACCTGAGCTTGGCCCATGGTTGCTTAGCCTGGTAGAAATGCATATGGGGAGTGTCCAGGGAGAGTGACACATTCTCCTCATTTTCACCATTATGTTTTGATAGATCTCATAGACAGCAGTTCATAAACACACTTTTTCTCATGTGACAAAAACTACTTTTTGTTGGACCTTTCTTTAAGAATGACACCAAGACTTCCAGCAAAATGAGAGACTAAGTAGACATGCTACCCAGACCTTCTACAACAAAGACATGAGAGACCAGGTGACATAGATACAAATGGTAATTCTGGAACCCTGAGCTCCATAGGAAAGGATAGAGAACTGGATTGAACATTGACTAGGAGAAGAAACTGAACAAAAGTGGTAAGAGAGGAGACAGGCAGAATGGGTGAATTGTAAGCTGGCCTAACCCATTGCAGCCACGTTGAACTTTTGCAAGCAGTATTTGATCTGGACAGCAACCTGATAATCTGCTCTGCTCTGCTCACCCAGAACAGCAAAAGTGCCCACATCAGTGACTGATGACCAAAAAGGTGTGATCCTCCCCTTGTTCCCCATACTCTACCGGTGACCAGAGACATGGCCATCCCCAACTGTCACCCACCCACAAACACTCCCTCCCTGCACAGCCTCTGCTCCACCAGAGGTTGGAAGTGCCGGCTCATGAATCAGGTGCTGGATGTACATCACCCCCGAGTCTGGAGGCATGTGGACTCTGCATCATCAAACCTGCAGAACACACAGTGCCAAAGAAGGCCTAACAGTTATGTGGGACACCATAAAGAGAAACAACTTATGGATGATTGGAACTCCAGAACAAGACCTATACAGATCATCAATTAAATATTAGCAACAAATTTAGGAACTCTGATATATGACATAAATAGACTATCAAACATAAATGAAAACATGCAAACAAAAACAAGATATATGACTGGGACATTAGAAAAGCA
Organism: Chrysochloris asiatica; assembly: GCF_000296735.1. Taxonomy (NCBI): domain Eukaryota; kingdom Metazoa; phylum Chordata; class Mammalia; order Afrosoricida; family Chrysochloridae; genus Chrysochloris; species Chrysochloris asiatica. Next base: position 1,564,310 of record NW_006408930.1, on the reverse strand, counting down.
ATCCCATTTACAATAGCCACCCAAAGGATGAAATACCTTGGAATAAATGTAACCAGAGAAA
>NW_006408930.1:1555796-1558209 GCF_000296735.1 Chrysochloris asiatica | reverse complement strand
GTAATTACCAGACCAACTTTACAAAAAATACTAAAAGGTATTCTTTGGACTGAGAAACAACAACAGAAGACAACAACCTGAGATTTCCAGACATGACAACACTGAACTCAATCCAGATATAAAAGTATTAAAAGTAAAACTAACTTTTAAGACTGAAAATAGGGAACCATAGATAACAATTTATAATGAAGTAAACTACAAAGCAAAAAGAAAGAATAGTGGAGATACAGAACTCCCAAATTGCAAGAAAGTCAAGTAGATTGCAAGACTTACAGATTATTTTAGATAAATATTAACAAATTACAAGGCAACCTTAAAGAAAATGAATACACTTGCACATGAAAATAAATAAGGACCAAAATCAGAGAGATTCAGAAAACATTAACACAACAGAAATGAAAATGCAAAGAAAGTCCACAATCAAAACTAATTCAGTGCAATAAATCATATGGAACATAAAAACCAGCAACACCACACACACACAAAGAAAAATGATAACAATAAATTCATACCTATCAATAATTACACTGAATGTAAATGGATTAAATGCACCAGTCAAGAGACAGAGTAAGCAGAATGGATAAGTAAACAGGATCTTTCAATATGCTGTCTACAAGAGGCACATCCATAAAATGGAGCTAGCCTAAATGCTCAAACAAAATGTTTAAACAAATTTTGGTATATGTACACAATAGAATACTATGCAACAATGAATAACAGTGGTGAATCTTAAAACACCTCACAACATGAAGGAACCTGGAGAAAACTATGCTGAGTGAAATTAACTTATCACAAAAGGAAAAGTATTTTATGAGATCAATGTGGTAAACAGTTAAAAAAATTTTTTTTAATTATTGTTAAAAGAAACAATCTATGATGGTTACATGGAGGGGGAGGGGAAATTATTCATGGGCTAGAGGGTAGACACATGTTAACATGGGTGACACAGGAAATATATAACAAGAAGGAGATCATCATAGAAAAGATTAAGGTAATGAGAAACACAGGAAGTAATGCAATGTTAAAGTAAATAGAGAGAGTGTTGATTGTTGGTACATGGAATGGATTGCAATGGTTGTAAAGAAGCAAAGTATATGATCTGTTGAATGTAAAACTGATGTTCTGCTCTATAAACTTTCACTCAATTCACAATAAAAAGTTTTTAAAAAATTCAGAAGAGCAGTACTAATATTTCAGAAATGGACAATATATTAAAAAGACAACAGTAGATTTGAAGCAATAGATGCCTGCATTAGTGAGCTTGAAGAGAAATTATTCAATACCAGTGAGAATAAAGAACAATAAAAAAAAAATGAAAAAAATCCAAGGTAATTCTAAGAGTTATGTGGGATATCATGAAGAGGAACAACTTATGGGTGATCTGAATTCCAGAACAAGAAGAAACAACAACAACAACAACAAAAATCACAGAGAACATTGTCAAAGAGTTGCTGGAAGAAAACTTCCCTAACACCATGAAAGACAAGACGATAACCCTACAAGAAGCTGAAGGAACCCCAGCCAGGATAGTCCCCAAAAGAAAATCACCAAGACATATCATAATCAAACTTTCCAAAACCAAAGACAAGGAAAGAAGCTCGAGAGCAGCTCCGGAAAAATGAAAAGTTACTTACAAAGGAGAAGCAATAAGACTGAGCTCCGATTTCGCAGCAGAAACCATGCAAGCAAGAAGACAATTGGGTTAGCAGGATTGATTGTGGTTGTCACAACTATAATTGTAGAAGATGTGTAACTGAAAGGGGAGAGTAGTTAATCTTTCACTTCAGAAACAGATAATCGCAGAACCATCAAGAAGGAAGCGCATGAGTAGAGCATGAGATCCCTACATAGAAAAGCAGTGATGGCAGAGACGGTGGCAGAGGTAGTGGCATGGAGAGACAAAGCAGCTGCAAGGTCTAGGTCCATGGATTGAGTAAGGCTCTGTGCCTACAAGCAGGTGGCTGGTTTGCAAAATGTGCCCTTTGGACATTTAAATGAATATATTTTTTGTTTTGTTTTATATGTGTACATCAAATATTTTTGCATGGTTCATTTGTGAAATATAAGGTGTAAATAGGGAGCCACAGGGAGAAAGTAGGATAGCTATTGTTGCAGGGAGGGAACTGTAATCATTAAAATGAAACAAAGTGTATAATTTGTTGAATGTAAAAACAAACAAACAAACAAAAATAGAAGACAATTGGATGACATATACAAAACTCTGAATGAAAAAAATTGCAAACCAAGAATCATACACCTAGCAAAGCTGTCCCTCAAATATGATGGTGAAATTAGGACTTTCCTGATAAACAGAAACTAAAGGAATTTGTAATGACTAGATCAACTTTACAAAAAATACTAAGGGGTGTCATTTAGACTGAGAAATAACAACAGCAGACAACAACCTGAGATT
>NW_006408930.1:1552603-1555511 GCF_000296735.1 Chrysochloris asiatica | reverse complement strand
TAAACATTAACACAACAGAAATGAAGAAAATGAAAATGAAACACACAAACAAAGTTAACTTAGAGCAAAAAAATTATGTGGAACAAAGAAAGCAGCAGCACAACAAAAAAACACACAGCAAAATTGTACCTTTTCATACCTATCAATAATTACAATGTAATTATCACTGAGTTGGATTAAAATGTACCAGTCAAGAGACAGTGAGAACAGAATGGATAAGAAAACAGAATCCTTCAATACGCTGTCTAGAGGAGACACATCAAAAAGAGCCAGCCTAAATGCCCATCAATAGGAGAATGGTTAACCAAACTTTAGTGCATACTCACAATGCAATGTTGAAGAATAATGAAGAAACACTTCACAACATGGATTAACCTGGAGGACATTATGCTGAATGAAGTTAGATGAAACTGTGTTGAAATTAGTGGAATTGGAAAAAGGATAAATATTGTATGAGACCAATGTTGTGAAAAGATAAGAAAAAGTGCTCTTAATAAAAGAAACATTCAATGATGATTATAGAGTGAGGAGGAAGGAAAATTATTCATGGGCTAGAAGGTATACACACATTAAAATGAGTGTCAGGGCAGGCAATACACAACAAAAATGAATAACAGAGGAAAGATGAAGGTGATGGGAGACACAGAGAGAAAGCAATAGAAGTAAATATTGCTAACTGTTGGTACATGGAAGGGATTACAATCATTATAATGAAGCAAAGTATATGATTTGTTGAATGTAAAACTGATGATGTATTCTGTGAACCTTCATTCAATTCACAATAAAAAGTTAAAATAAAAACTTTCCTAACATATGTATTCAAGAAGCTAAATAAATCCCAAACAGGATAGAACACAAAAGAAAATCCCATAGACATATCACAAGAAAACTTTCCAAAACCAACACAATTAAAAACTCTTGAGAGCAGCTTGGGAACAACGAAAAGTTACCTACAAAAGAGAACGAATAATACTAAGCTCTAATTTCTAAACAGACACCATGCAAGCAAAGACACAGTAAATTAACTATATAAAATTCTGAAAGAAAAAAAATTGCCACCCAAGAGTTATATGTCCAGCCAAATCATCCCTCAATTATTACAGTAAAATTAGGACATATATAGATAATCCAAAATTAAAGGAATTTGTAAAAATTAGCCCAACCTTACAAGAAATATTAAAGGGAGTTGTTCTTCAGACAATGAGCCAACAAAAGCAAACAAAAACCCTAAGATTAGTATACATGTCAACACTATCAGAAGGCAACCCAGATATAAAAATATCCAACACAAAACAAATCCATAAGACTAAAAATAGGGAACCAGAGATATCAATTTGTAAATGAAGACAATTACAAAGTAAGAAAGAGAAAATGGTATAGTTACAGAACTCTGAGAAGTAAATAAATCCCAAGATAGAACAAACTATTTTAAACTTGGGAAGAAATGAATAAATTATAGGATAACCACAAAGAAAAGTAATACTTTCTTATGAAAATAAAAAGAGAGAAAGCATACAGATATAGTAAACACTAAAAACAACAGCAATAAAGAAAATGATAAGTAAATCCATAAACAAAATGAACTCAGAACAAAAAAGCATATGAGACAAAGAAACCAGCAGCACCATCAAAAAGCCACACTGAAAAATGACAGCAATAAATTCATACCTATTGATAATTACAGTAACTGTAAAAGGATCAGTCAAGAGACAGAAAGCAGAAAGAAAATGGGAACTGGATTTCCAGCAAGATGGTGGATTAGGGAGATGCACTACACAGACCCTCTACAACAAAGAACCAGGAGACCAAATAAAATGGACACAGATGAAAATTCTTGCACCCTGAATTTCAGAAGAGTGGTTCGTGAAGTGGATGGAGGAGAGGCCAAGCAGAGATGGTGAGATAGGGAGACTGGCTGGTGAACAACTAGACAGACTTGGCTCAACCATCTTGTGAACAGCTTTGGGGCTGTGTGCCCTGAACACAGATAACACTGAGACCAATAGGAACTCCACCTAGGGTCAGGAGCTCTTACTGTCACATCCCTTCCACAGCACCTCATGAGTCCCTTGAATTTTAGGAACCCACCAAAGATTTTTGCTCCACCAACTACAGTGTTTGTTTTTACAAATTTTAACAAGTAATGCCCCAGAGAAACAGACTATTTAATTCATACGAAGAAACAAGAGAGAATGGCTAAACAAATGACCAAGATGCAGAGACAGAAAACTTTTCTGGAAAAGAAAAGGTAAAGGAACTAACAAAAACAATTCAAAAGAATGTTAATTAGGTACCTTCAAAGGATTGACACAAAGATCAAGGAAAACAAGAAGACAGAAAAAGTTTTAAAAGAATTCAGGAAAATGCCACAAGAACAAACAGAAAAAAATAAATGCAATTTAGAAACAATACAAAACCTACAATTAAAAATCCAAAAGATTAATATTAAGATCTCAGAAATGGGCAATACATTGAAAGGGCAAAGGAGTGGATGTAAAGCAATGGAAGTCCGAATTAGTGAGCTTGACAATAAATCTCTCAATACTAGTATACTAGAAGAACAATCAGAAAAAATAATTTAAAAAATCCAAAGAAAACCTAAGAGTTATGTGGGACACCATGAAGAGGAAGAATTTACAGGTGATGGTAATTCCAGAACAGGAAGAGACAAACACAGAAAAAATTGTTGAAGATTTGTAGGAAGAAAATTTCTCTAACATCATGAAAGACAAGAATATAAGCATATTGGCAGCTGGGGAGCAGGCATGTGGGGTGTATCCTTTGAATGTTTGATGACGCATGCAGGGGATTGTAATCATTGCAGTGAAATGAAATACGATAGGATGCATGTAAGGATAATGGATAATGTTCTCCCATGTAAACAAACACATAATTCACAATAAAAACT